>NC_090384.1:110543554-110723976 GCF_036365525.1 Heterodontus francisci | reverse complement strand
GGGGTGATGGGGAGGGAGTGATGGGGAGGGGGTGATGGGAGGGGGTGATGGGGAGGGAGTGATGGGGAGGGGGTGATGGGGATGGAGTGATGGGGAGGGGGTTATGGGAGGGGGTGATGGGGAGGGGGTGATGGGAAGGGAGTGATGGGGAGGGGGTGATGGGAGGGGGTGATGGGGAGGGAGTGATGGGGAGGGGCTGATGGAGAGGGTGAAGGGAGGGGGTGATGGGGAGGGAGTGATGGGGAGGGGGTGATGGGAAGGGGGTGATGGGGAGCGGGTGATGGGGAGGGAGTGATGGGGAGGGGGTGATGGGGAGGGAGTGATGGGGAGGGGGTGATGGGAAGGGGGTGATGGGGAGGGGGTGATGGGGAGGGGGTGATGGGGAGGGAGTGATGGGGAGGGGGTGATGGGAGGGGGTGATGGGGAGGGGATGATGGGAAGGGGGTGATGCGGAGGGAGTGATGGGAGTGGGTGATGGGGAGGGGGTGATGGGGAGGGAGTGATGGGGAGGGGATGATGGGAGGGGGTGATGGGGAGGGGGTGATGGGAAGGGGGTGATGGGGAGGGAGTGATGGGGAGGGGGTGATGGGGAGGGAGTGATGGGGAGGGGGTGATGGGAGGGGGTGATGGGGAGGGGGTGATGGGAAAGGGGTGATGGGGAGGGGGTGATGGGGAGGGAGTGATGGGGAGGGTGTGATGGGAGGGGGTGATATGGAGGGGATGATGGGAAAGGGGAGATGGGGAGGGAGTGATGGGAGGGGGTGATGGGGAGGGAGTGATGGGGAGGGGCTGATGGGAGGGGGTGATGGGGAGGGGGTGATGGGAAAGGGGTGATGGGGAGGGAGTGATGGGAAGGGGGTGATGGGGAGGGATTGATGGGGAGGAGGTGATGGGAGGGGGTGATGGGGAGGGAGTGATGGGGAGGGGGTGATGGGAGGGGGTGATGGGGAGGGGGTGATGGGGAGGGGGTGATGGGGAGGGGGTGATGGGAGGGGTGATGGGGAGGGGGTGATGGGAAGGGGGTGATGAGGAGGGAGTGATGGGAAGGGGTGATGGGGAGGGAGTGATGGGGAGGGGGTGATGGGAGGGGGTGATGGGGAGGGAGTGATCGGGAGGGGGTGATGGGGAGGGGGTGATGGGAGGGGCTGGGAGGGGGTGATGGGGAGGGGGTGATGGGAGGAGAAGGGGGGGGGTGATGGGGAGGGAGTGATGGGGAGGGAGTGATGGGGAGGGGGTGATGGGAGGGGGTGATGGGGAGGGGGTGATGGGAAGGGGGTGATGGGGAGGGAGTGATGGGGAGGGAGTGATGGGGAGGGGGTGATGGGAGGGGATGGGAGGGGTGATGGGGAGGGAGTGATGGGGAGGGAGTGATGGGGAGGGGGTGATGGGGAGGGGATGATGGGAACGGGGTGATGGGGAGGGAGTGATGGGGAGGGGGTGATGGGAGGGGGTGATGGGGAGGGGATGATGGGAACGGGGTGATGGGGAGGGAGTGATGGGGAGGGGGTGATGGGAGGGGGTGATGGGGAGGGGGTGATGGGTGGGTGTGATACATAGAACATAGAACAGTACAGCACAGTACAGGCCCTTCGGCCCACGATGTTGTGTCGAACCTTTAACCTACTCAAGATCTAAGTAACTACCTACCCTTCATTCTACTATCATCCATGTACCTATCCAAGTGTCGCTTAAATGCCCCTAATGTATCTGCTTCTACTACCACCGCTGGCAGTGCATTCCCCGCACCCACCACTCTCTGTGTAAAGAACCTACCTCTGACATCTCCCCGAAACCTTCCTCCAATCACCTTAAAATTATGCCCCCTGGTGATAGCCCTTTCCACCCTGGGAAAAAGTCTCTGACTATCCACTCTATCGATGCCTCTCATCATCTTGTACCCCTCTATCAAGTCACCTCTCATCCTTCTTCGCTCCAATGAGAAAAGCCCTAGCGGCACAGTGGCTCAGTGGTTAGCACTGCAACCTCACAGCTCCAGGGACCCGGGTTCGATTCTGGGTACTGCCTGTGTGGAGTTTGCAAGTTCTCCCTGTGTCTGCGTGGGTTTCCTCCGGGTGCTCCGGTTTCCTCCCACATGCCAAAGACTTGCAGATTGATAGGTTAATTGGCCATTATAAATTGCCCCTAGTATAGGTAGGTGGTAGGGAAATATATAGGGACCGGTGGGAATGTTATTGGAATATGGGATTCGTGGAGGATTAGTATAAATGGGTGGTTGATGGTCGGCACAGACTCGGTGTGCCGAAGGGCCTGTTTCAGTGCTGTATCTCTAAACTAAACTAAACTAAACTCCCTCAATCTTTCTTCGTAGGACATGCCCTCCAGTCCAGGCAGCATCCTGGTAAATCTCCTCTGCACCCTCTCTAAAGCTTCCACATCCTTCCTATAATGAGGCGACCAGAACTGAACACAATATTCCAAGTGTGGTCGAACCAGGGCCTTTTCGAGCTGCAGCATAACCTCGCGGCTCTTAAACTCAATCCCCCTGTTAATGAAAGCCAACACACCATACGCCTTCTTAACAACCCTATCAACTTGGGTGGCAACTTTGAGCGATCTATGGACATGGACCCCAAGATCCCTCTGTTCCTCCACACTGCCAAGAATCCTGTCTTTAAGCCTGTATTCCTTTTTCAAATTCGACCTTCCAAAATGAATCACTTCACACTTTTCCAGGTTGAACTCCATCTGCCACTTCTCAGCCCAGCTCTGCATCCTGTCAATGTCCCGTTGCAACCTACAACAGCCTTCCACACTATCCACAACTCCAGCAACCTTCGTGTCATCGGCAAACTTACTAACCCAGCCTTCCACTTCCTCATCCAAGTCATTTATAAAAATCACAAAGAGCAGAGGTCCCAGAACAGATCCTTGTGGAACACCACTGGTCACCGAGCTCCATGCTGAATACTTTCCATCTACTACCACCCTCTGTCTTCTATGGGCTGGCCAATTCTGTATCCAGACAGCCAACTTTCCCTGTATCCCATGCCTCCTTACTTTCTGAATGAGCCTACCATGGGGAACCTTATCAAACGCCTTGCTAAAATCCATATACACCACATCCACTGCTCTTCCTTCATCAACGTGTTTTGTCACATCTTCAAAGAATTCAATAAGGCTTGTGAGGCATGACCTGCCCCTCACAAAGCCATGCTGACTATCTCTAATCAAACTATGCTTTTCCAAATAATCATAAATCCTGTCTCTCAGAATCCTCTCCAATAATTTGCCCACTACTGACGTAAGACTGACTGGTCTATAATTCCCAGGGTTATCCCAATTCCCTTTCTTGAACAAGGGAACAACATTTGCCACCCTCCAATCATCCGGTACTACTCCAGTGGACAGTGAGGACGCAAAGATCATCGTCAAAGGCGCAGCAATCTCTTCCCTCGCTTCCCGTAATATCCTTGGGTATATCCCGTCTGGCCCCGGGGACTTATCTGTCCTTGTGGGAGCAGTTTTGCTGAGTTTTTACTTCTATAACTGTTATTTGAGTAAGTAGATTAATATAATCCTAGTGAATATGTGTATGTATATAAGTTGAGAGTATAGCTACATATTGGTACAAAATGGAGTATTTACCCGAGGCATTGTGGGACAAGTTAGTTAGCTCGCAGTTTGAGCCTGGTACAGCATAGCACAGACACCGAGAGGGGCCCCTCTTATCAGTGTAACTGCAGACTGCACGGCACCCTCAAGAATGCAGGCCCAATAAAAGTGACAGGAAGACTCAAGGATAATTGATGGGGCCTGAGATCATCAATTGGTGTTCGGGGGGGCTTGCATGAGCTGATCACGTAGACACATGATGCTTAATCAGTAATCTAATTGGTACTATGTGTAATGTATGTAATCATTAACCTTTCTGATTGGATTATGTCCAGCCGGGATGGGCTGAGTAACTCTATATCCGTTGTGGATTTCCTTTGTTCGGTGGAGTAGCACTGGACCGCTTTTAGGTAAGGTGTTCTCCATGATATCATGAAATAAAGTGTTTATTCTCAAAGTCTGAGTCCGTAGAATTTGTTCAATAATTTGGCATAATCTGGATTTCTCCAACAGTCCTCATATCATTCAAAATTTCCAGCACATCGTCCCTCTTAACATCAACCTGTTCGAGCATATCAGCCTGTTTCACGCTGTCCTCACAAACGACCAGGTCCCTCTCACTAGTGAATACTGAAGCAAAGTACTCATTTAGGACCTCCCCTACCTCCTCCGACTCCAGGCACAAGTTCCTTCCACTATCCCTGATCGGCCCTACCCTCACTCTGGCCATCCTCTTGTTCCTCACATAAGTGTAGAACGCCTTGGGATTTTCCTTAATCCTACCCGCCAAGACTTTTTCATGTCCCCTTCTAGCTCTCCTAAGTCCATTCTTCAGTTCTTTCCTGGCTACCTTGTAACCCTCTAGAGCCCTGTCTGATCCTTGCTTCCTCAAGGGGAGGCGGTGGGGGTGGTGGGGAGGGGGTGATGGGTGGGGGTTTAGTTTAGAGATGCAGCACTGAAACAGGCCCTTCGGCCCACCGAGTCTGTGCCGACCATCAACCACCCATTTATACTAATCCTACACTAATTCCATATTCCTACCACATCCCCACCTGTCCCTATATTTCCCTACCACCTACCTATACTAGGGGCAATTTATAATGGCCAATTAAACTATCAACCTGCAAGTCTTTTGGCATGTGGGAGGAAACCGGAGCACCCGGAGGAAACCCACGCAGACACAGGGAGAACTTGCAAACTCCACACAGGCAGTACCCAGAATTGAACCCGAGTCGCTGGAGCTGTGAGGCTGCGGTGCTAACCACTGCGCCACTGTGCCGCAGTGGGGTGGGGGGAGGGGAGGGGGTGATGGGGAGGGGTTGATGAGGAGGGGGTGATGGGTGGGGGTGATGGGGAGGGGGTGATGGGTGGGGGTGATGGGTGGGGTTGATGGGGAGGGAGTGATGGGGAGGGATTGGGGAGGGGGTGGGGGGAGGGGGTGGGAGTGATGGGGAGGGATTGTGGAGGGGGTGATGGGTGGGGTTGATGGGGAGGGATTGGGGAGGGGGTGGGGGGAGGGGGTGATGGGGAGGGATTGGGGAGGGGGTGGGAGTGATGGGGAGGGATTGTGGAGGGGGTGATGGGGAGGGATTGGGGAGGGGGTGATGGGTGGCGTTGATGGGGAGGGATTGGGGAGGGGGTGGGGGGAGGGGGTGGGAGTGACGGGTAGGGGGCTGTGATGTCGGAGTGGAAGGAATGACAGTTTTTCCCTCTATTTACAGTATGATGTGAACGTTGCTCCAGGTGAAATGTTTGATTCCACTGACAGCGTCTTCCTGTCCCTCCCCTTCCCTTTTCCATGGAAACCATTGTGTCCGTGTTTGTGAAACGGGGACGCCCACAGACTGAAATACTGCCGGATATGTCTGTCAGCATCTGTGCCGTGAACAGAGAGCTTATTGTTTCCATTGTAAACCTTTCATCAGAACTGCTTGAGGGCCTTCACTTAAATTCTCTGTTCCCTTTAGAGACATTGAGTGGCCTGTAGACGGGTTCCAATATCATTGCTTTCCACTCGAGGATAAAAGCAATTCCTGGACAAATATCAAAGGCTTTCAGTGTTATTCATGACCTGGAGACCAATTGGATGGAAATGGGTTCATTTCAAAGGTCATAGAACCACCTAGATGACAAAGGGAATATCTTAACAACAACTTATATTTATATAGCACTTTTAACGGTGTAAAACATTCTGAGGCACTTCTCAGAAGCAATTATCAAACCAAAAGGAGACATTAGGACAGGTGACGAGAAGCTTGGTCAAAGGGGTAGGTTTTAAAGATGTCTTAAAGGATGAAAGAGAGGGAGAGAGGTTTAGGGAGGGAATTTATTGCACAAGTCATTTTAACATTGGAAAACGTTGGACGAATCCAAACAAGCTCAGTATATCTTGAATAGTGTTGTAAACCCTGCAGTTTCTGCTCATGCTGCAGGTACTGGTGCCAGTCTGAAGATAGTTCACTGACCATCACATCAGGTATCGAGGCACCACATAAAAGGAATGCTTTCCATCCATTGTTCAGTTGGTCAATTTGGATGTAAGAGTGAAGATAAATTATCGTCACTTTAATATCAAAGGAACAGGAGGAGGCCATTCGGCCCCTCGAACCTGTTTTTTTACATGGTCTGGCCGAGCTAAACCAGAGGGAGGAGATTACTGTATTTAGTTAGCATTTAATATTTATTGTAGGAATCTAGCACTAGGGACCATATAGTTAATTATAACAATTTAGTAAGGATTTAATAAGTATTTATTTATTTTATATCAATTAACTAATTAGTGATAGAAATGTCATTTAGAGGGGTGAAGTGCTTCACCTGTGAGATGTGGGAAGTCCGTGACGCTTCCAGCGTTCCGGGCGACTACATCTGCAGGAAGTGTACCCAGTTGCAGCTCCTCACAGACCACATGGATCGGTTGGAGCAGCAACTGGATGCACTTAGGAGCATGCAGGTGGCAGAGAGCGTCATAGACAGGAGTTTTAGAGAAGTCGTTACACCCAAGGTGCAGGCAGATAGATGGGTGACCGCTAGAAGGGGCAGGCAGTCAGTGCAGGAATCCCCTGTGGCTATCCCCCTCTCTAACAAGTATACCGTTTTGGATACTGTTGGGGGGGATGGCCTATCAGGGGAAAACAGGAGCAGCCAGAGCAGTGGCACCAGGGCTGGCACTGTTGTTCAGCAGGGAAGGACAAAGCGCAGAAGAGCAATAGTTATAGGGGACTCTATAGTCAGGGGCACAGATAGGCGCTTCTGTGGACGTGAAAGAGACTCCAGGATGGTATGTTGCCTCCCTGGTGCCAGGGTCAAGGATGTCTGAACGGACAGGGGGCATTCTGAAGGGGGAGGGTGAACAGCCAGAGGTTGTGGTACACATCGGTACCAATGACATAGGCAGGAAGAGTGACGGTCCTGCAGGGGGAGTTTAGGGAGTTAGGTAGAAAGTTAAAAGACAGGACCTCTAGGCTTGTAATCTCGGGATTACTCCCTGTGCCACATGCCAGTAAGGCTAGAAATAGGAAGACAGTGCAGCTAAACACGTGGCTGAACAGCTGGTGTAGAGGGAGGGTTTCAGATATCTGGACCATTGGGATCTCTTCAGGGACAGATGGGACCTGTACAAGAAGGACGGGTTGCATCTAAACTGGAGGGGCACAAATATCCTGGCTGCGAGGTTTGATAGCGTCACTTGGGAGGGTTTAAACTAGTGTGGCAGGGGGTTGGGAACCAGAGCAGTAGGACAGCAAGTGAAATAACTGAGGGGGAACGAGTAAATAAGGCCAGTAAGACTAAGAGGAAGAGCAGGCAGGGAGATGTTGCTGAGCACAGCGGGACTGGTGGTCTGAAGTGCATTTGTTTCAATGCGAGAAGTATAACAGGTAAGGCAGATGAACTTAGAGCTTGGATTAGTACTTGGAAATATGATGTTGTTGCTAATACAGAGACTTGGTTGAGGGAAGGACAGGATTGGCAGCAAAATATTCCGGGATTTAGAAGCTTCAGGCGAGATAGAGGGGGATGTAAAAGGGGTGGGGGAGTTGCATTACTGGTTAAGGAGAATATCACAGTTGTACTGTGGGAGGACACCTCAGAGGGGTTGTGCAGCGAGGCAATATGGGTGGAGCTCAGGAATAGGAAGGGTGCAGTCACGATGTTGGGGGTTTACCACAGGCCTCCCAACAGCCAGCGGGAGGTAGAGGAGCAGATATGTAGACAGATTTTGGAAAGATGTAAAGGTAACAGGGTTGTAGTGGTGGGTGATTTTAACTTCCCCTATGTTGACTGGGACTCACTTAGTGCTAGGGGCTTGGATGGGGCAGAATTTGTAAGGAGCATCCAGGAGGGCTTCTTGAAACAATATGCAGATAGTCCAACTAGGGATGGGGCCGTACTGGACCTGGTATTGGGGAATGAGCCCGGCCAGGTGGTCGAAGTTTCAGTAGGGGAGCATTTTTGGAACAGTGACCATAATTCCATAAGTTTTAAGGTACTTGTGGATAAGGATAAGAGTAGTCCTCGGGTGAAGGTGCTAAATTGGGGGAAGGCTAATTATAACAATATTAATCATTTAGAATTTAGATTGGGGGCGGCTGTTTGAGGGTAAATCAACATCTGACATGTGGAGTCTTTCAAATGTCAGTTGATTAGAATCCAGGACCAGCATATTCCAGTGAGGAAGAAGGATAAGTTTGGCAAGTTTCGGGAACCTTGGATAACGCGGGATATTGTGAGCCCAGTCAAAAAGAAAAAGGAAGCATTCGTAAAGGCTGGAAGGCTAGGAACAGACGAATCCCTTGAGAAATATAAAGACAGTAGGAAGGAACCTAAGCAAGGAGTCAGGAGGGCTAAAAGGGGTCATGAAAAGTCATTGGCAAACAGGATTAAGGAAAATCCCAAGGCTTTTTATACGTATATAAAGAGCAAGAGGATAACCAGGGAAAGGGTTGGCCCACTCAAGGACAGAGAAGGGAATCTAGGTGTGGAGCCAGAAGAAATGGTCGAGGTACTAAATGAGTACTTTGCATCAGTATTCACCAAAGAGAAGGACTTGGTGGATGATGAGCCGAGGGAAGGGAGTGCAAAAGAACAAAGAACAAAGAACAAACAAAATTACAGCACAGGAACAGGCCCTTCGGCCCTCCAAGCCTGCACTGATCCAGATCCTCTATCTAAACATGTCGCCTATTTTCTAAGGGTCTGTATCTCTTTGCTTCCTGCCCATTCATGTATCTGTCCAGATAAATCTTAAAAGACGCTATCGTGCCCGCGTCTACCACCTCCGCTGGCAACGCGTTCCAGGCACCCACCACCCTCTGCGTAAAGAACTTTCCACGCATATCCCCCCTAAACTTTTCCCCTCTCACTACTCTTGTAGTGTCTCCCACCCGCCCTCCTCCTCTTACCAAAAAAAGGACTCGGTTGTGTGTAGGTAAGGTAAGGCTTTTTCTATTTCTCTTCTTGTTTTATTGTGTGATTGGTTAAAAACTTGGGAATTTAGAATAGTGGGAATGGAGGTTAAGGCAGTTGAATGTTCCTCCTGCAGAATGTGGGAGGTAAGGGTCGCCAAGGGTGACCCTGCTGACTGCATCTGCGGGAAGTGCACCCAGCTCCAGCTCCTTGAGGACCGCGTTAGGGAACTGGAGCTGGAGCTGGATGAACTTCGGATCATTCGGGAGGCGGAGGGGGTTATTGAGAGGAGTTATGGGGAGGCAGTCACACCTCAGGTAAAAGAAGAAGGTAGATGGGTTACCGTCAGGGGAAGGAGAGGGAACCAGCAGGCAGTGCAGAGATCCGCTGTGGCCGTTTCCCTCAACAACAGGTATACCGTTTTGGATACTGTTGGGGGAGACGACTTACCAGGGGTAGGCAATGGGATACAGGTCTCTGGCGCAGAGTCTGTCCCTGTTGCTCAGAAGGGAAGGGGTAAGAGGAGCAGAGCATTAGTCATTGGGGACTCCATAGTTAGGGGAACAGATAGGAGGTTTTGTGGGAACGAGAGAGACTCACGGTTGGTGTGTTGCCTCCCAGGTGCCAGGGTACGTGATGTCTCGGATCGTGTTTTTGGGATCCTCAAGGGGGAGGGGGAGCAGCCCCAAGTCGTGGTACACATAGGCACCAACGACATAGGTAGGAAGACAGATGGGGATTTAAGGCAGAAATTCAGGGAGCTAGGGTGGAAGCTTAGAGCGAGAACAAACAGAGTTGTTATCTCTGGGTTGTTGCCCGTACCACGTGCTAGCGAAGTGAGGAATAGGGAGAGAGAGGAGTTGAACACGTGGCTGCAGGGATGGTGTAGGAGGGAGGGTTTTGGTTTCCTGGATAATTGGGGCTCTTTCTGGGGTAGGTGGGACCTCTACAAACAGGATGGTCTTCACCTGAACCAGAAGGGTACCAATATCCTGGGGGGGAGATTTGCTAGTGCTCTTCGGGGGGGTTTAAACTAATTCAGCAGGGTGATGGGAACCTAAATTGTAGTTCCAGTGTGCAGGATGTTGAGAGTAGTGAGGTCAGGGATAAGGTTATAAGGACACAAGAGGGCACTGGCAAGCAAGAGCTTGGTTTAAAATGTGTCTACTTCAACGCCAGGAGCATCCGGAATAAGGTGGGTGAGCTTGCAGCATGGGTTGATACCTGGGATCTCGATGATGTGGCCATTTCAGAGACATGGGTAGAGCAGGGACAGGAATGGATGTTGCGGGTTCCGGGATTTAGATGTTTCACTAAGAACAGAGAAGATGGTAAAAGAGGGGGGGGGTGTGGCATTGTTAATCAAGGAAAGTATTACAGCGGCAGAACGGACGTTTGAGGACTCGTCTACTGAGGTAGTCTGGGCCGAGGTTAGAAACAGGAGAGGAGAGGTCATCCTGTTGGGAGTTTTCTATAGACCTCCAAATAGTTCCAGAGATGTAGAGGAAAGGATAGCAAAGATGATTCTTGACAGGAGCGAGAGTAACAGGGTAGTTGTTATGGGGAACTTTAACTTTCCAAATATTGACTGGAAATACTATAGTTCGAGTACTTTAGATGGGTCAGTTTTTGTCCAGTGTGTGCAGGAGGGTTTTCTGACACAGTATGTAGACAGGCCAACCAGGGGCGATGCCACATTGGATTTGGTACTGGGTAATGAACCCGGCCAGGTGTTAGATTTAGAAGTTGGTGAGCACTTTGGTGATAGTGATCACAATTCGGTTAGGTTTACCTTCGCGATGGGCAGGGACAGGCATATACAGCAGGGCAAGAATTATAGCTGGGGGAAAGGAAATTATGATGCGATTAGGCAAGATTTAGGATGCGTAGGATGGGGAAGGAAACTGCAGGGGATGGGCACAATCGAAATGTGGAGCTTATTCAAGGAGCAGCTACTGCGTGTCCTTGATAAGTATGTACCTGTCAGGCAGGGAGGAAGTTGTCGAGCGAGGGAGCCGTGGTTTACTAAAGAAGTTGAAGAGCTTGTCAAGAGGAAGAAGAAGGCTTATGTTAGGATGAGACGTGAAGGCTCAGTTATGGCGCTTGAGAGTTACAAGCTAGCCAGGAAGGATCTAAAGGGAGAGCTAAGAAGAGCAAGGAGAGACACGAGACGTCATTGGCGGATAGGATCAAAGAAAACCCTAAGGCTTTCTATAGGTATATCAGGAATAAAAGAATGACTAGAGATAGGTTAGGGCCAATCAAGGATAGTAGTGGGAAGTTGTGTGTGGAATCGAAGGAGATAGGGGAAGTGTTAAATGAATATTTTTCGTCAGTATTTACAGTGGAGAAAGAAAATGTTGTCGAGGAGAATACTGAGATACATACTACTAGGCTAGATGGGATTGAGGTTCACAAGGAGGAGGTGTTAGCAATTTTGGAAAGTGTGAAAATAGATAAGTCCCCTGGGCCAGATGGGATTTATCCTAGGATTCTCTGGGAAGCCAGGGAGGAGATTGCAGAGCCTTTGTCCTTGATTTTTATGTCGTCATTGTTGACAGGAATAGTGCCGGAAGACTGGAGGATAGCAAATGTTGTCCCCTTGTTCAAGAAGGGGAGTAGAGACAGCCCTGGTAATTATAGACCTGTGAGCCTTATTTCGGTTGTGGGTAAAATGTTGGAAAAGGTTATAAGAGATAGGATTTATAATCATCTTGAAAAGAATAAGTTCATTGGAGATAGTCAGCACGGTTTTGTGAAGCGTAGGTCATGCCTCATAAACCTCATTGAGTTTTTTGAGAAGGTGACCAAACAGGTGGATGAGGGTAAAGCCGTGGATGTGGTGTATATGGATTTCAGTAAGGCGTTTGATAAAGTTCCCCACGGTAGGCTGTTGCAGAAAATACAGAAGTATGGGATTGAAGGTGAATTAGTGCTTTGGATCAGAAATTGGCTAGCTGAAAGAAGACAGAGGGTGGTGGTTGATGGCAAATGTTCATCCTGGAGTATAGTTTCTAGTGGTGTACCGCAAGGATCTGTTTTGGGGCCACTGCTGTTTGTCATTTTTATAAATGACCTGGAAGAGGGTGTGGAAGGGTGGGTTAGTAAATTTGCGGATGACACGAAGGTCGGTGGAGTTGTGGATACTGCCGAAGAATGTTGTAGGTTACAGAGGGACATAGATAGGCTGCAGAGCTGGGCTGAGAGATGGCAAATGGAGTTTAATGCGGAAAAGTGTGAGGTGAATCACTTCGGAAGGAGTAACAGGATTGCAGAATACTGGGCTAATGGGAAGATTCTTGGTAGTGTAGATGAACAGAGAGATCTTGGTGTCCAGGTACATAAATCCCTGAAAGTTGCCACCCAGGTTAATAGAGCTGTTAAGAAGGCATATGGTGTGTTAGCTTTTATTAGTAGGGGGATCGAGTTTCGGAGCCACGAGGTCATGCTGCAGCTGTTCAGAACTCTGGTGCGGCCGCACCTGGAGTATTGCGTGCAGTTCTGGTCACCGCATTATAGGAAGGATGTGGAAGCTTTGGAAAAGGTGCAGAGGAGATTTACTTGGATGTTGCCTGGTATGGAGGGAAGGTCTTACGAGGAAAGGCTGAGGGACTTGAGGTTGTTTTCGTTAGAGAGAAGGAGGAGAAGAGGTGACTTAATAGAGACATATAAGATAATCAGAGGGTTGGACAGGGTGGATAGTGAGAGCCTTTTTCCTCGGATGGTGATGGCAAACACGAGGGGACATAGCTTTAAGTTGAGGGGTGATAGATATAGGACAGATATCAAAGGTAGTTTCTTTACACAGAGAGTAGTAGGGGCGTGGAACGCCCTGCCTGCAACAGTAGTAGACTCGCCAACTTTAAGGGCATTTAAGTGGTCATTGGATAGACATATGGATGAAAATGGAATAGTGTAGGTCAGATGGTCGGCGCAACATCGAGGGCTGAAGGGCCTGTACTGCGCTGTAATGTTCTATGTTCTATGTTCTTTGAACTCGTGACCCCTAGTAATTGAATCCCACACTCTGGGAAAAAGCTTCTTGCTATCCATCGTCTCAGTCATCTCATTATCAAAAAGGAGGAGGTGTTGGGTGTCTTGCAAAGCATTAAGGTAGATAAGTTACCAGGGCCTGATGGGATCTACCCCAGAATACTGAGGGAGGCAAGGGAAGAAATTGCTGGGGCCTTGACAGGAATCTTTGCATCCTCATTGGCTACAGGTGAGATCCCAGAGGACTGGAGAATAGCCAATGTTGTTCCTTTGTTTAAGAAGGCTAGCAAGGATAATCCAGGAAATTATAGGCCGGTGAGCCTTACATCAGTGGTAGGGAAATTATTAGACAGGATTATTCGGGACAGGATTTACTCCCATTTGGAAACAAACAAACTTATTAGCGAGAGGCAGCATGGTTTTGTGAAGGGGAGGTCATGTCTCACTAATTTGATTGAGTTTTTTGAGGAAGTGACGAAGATGATTGATGAAGGAAGGGCGGTGGATGTTATCTATATGGACTTCAGTAAAGCCTTTGACAAGGTCCCTCATGGCAGACTGGTACAAAAGGTGAAGTCACACGGGATCAGAGGTGAGCTGGCAAGATGGATACAGAACTGGCTCAGTCATAGAAGACAGAGGGTAGCAATGGAAGGGTGTTTTTCTGAATGGAGGGATGTGACTCGTGGTGTTCCGCAGGGATCAGTGCTGGGACCTTTGCTCTTTGTAGTATATATAAATGATTTGGAGGAAAATGTCGCTGGTCTGATTAGTAAGTTTGCAGACGGCACAAAGGTTGGTGGAGTTGCGGACAGTGATGAGGATTGTCAGAGGATACAGCAGGATATAGATCGGTTGGAGGCTTGGGCGGAGAAATGGCAGATGGAGTTTAATCCGGACAAATGTGAGGTAATGCATTTTGGAAGGTCTAATGCAGGTGGGAAGTATGCAGTAAATGGCCGAACCCTTAGGAGTATTGACAGGCAGAGAGATCTGGGCGTACAGGTCCACAGATCACTGAAAGTGGCAACGCAGGTGGATAAGGTAGTCAAGAAGGCATATGGCATGCTTGCCTTCATTGGTCGGGGCATCGAGTATAAAAATTGGCAAGTCATGTTGCAGCTGTACAGAACTTTAGTTAGGCCACACTTAGAATATTGCATGCAATTCTGGTCGCCACACTACCAGAAGGACGTGGAAGCTTTGGAGAGGGTACAGAAGAGGTTTACCAGGATGTTGCTTGGTCTGGAGGGCATTAGCTTTGAGGAGAGGTTGGATAAACTCGGATTGTTTTCACTGGAACGACAGAGGTGGAGGGTCGACATGATAGAGGTTTACAAAGTTATGAGCGGCATGGACAGAGTGGATAGTCAGAAGCTTTTTCCCAGGGTGGAAGAGTCAGTTACTAGGGGACATAGGTTTAAGGTGAAAGGGCAAAGTTTAGACGGGATGTGCGAGGCAAGCTCTTTACACAGAGGGTGGTGAGTGCCTGGAACTTGCTGCCAGGGGAGGTGGTGGAAGCAGGTACGATAGCGACGTTTAAGAGACATCTTGACAAATACATGAATAGGAAGGGAATAGAGGGATATGGGCCCTGGAAGTACAGAAGGTGTTAGTTTAGGCAGGCATCAAGATTGGCGCAGGCTTGGAGGGCCGAATGGTCTGTTCCTGTGCTGTACTGTTCTTTGTTCTTTGTTCTTTGTTCTACATGTGATTCCAGACCTACAGCAATGTGGTTGACTCTGAAATGGCTTCGCACGCCACCATGTCAACAGGAATGAAACCGGACGGACCACCCGGCATCGACCTAGGCACCGGAAACGACAACAGCAAACCCAGCCCTGTCGACCCTGCAAAGTCCTCCTTACTAACATCTGGGGGCTTGTGCCAAAGTTGGGAGAGCTGTCCCACAGACTAGTCAAGCAACAGCCTGACATAGTCATACTCACGGAATCATACCTTACAGACAATGTCCCAGACACTGCCATCACCATCCCCGGGTACGTCCTGTCCCACCGGCAGGACAGACTCAGTCGAGAGGAGGTGATGGTGTAGTGTAATGTTAGTGGACTAATAATCCAGAGCCCAGGCAAATGCTCTGGGTACGCGGGTTTAAATCCTACCCCAGGTGAAATTTGAGTTCAATTAATAAATCTGGAATTAAAAGCTAGTCTAATGGTGGCCATGAAACCATTGTCGATTGTTGGGTCTACTTGCCAACCAATTCATGCTCTCTTCTCATACAGTATAAATTTGTTGTTACCTTTACTTTGGTATTCTTGTGATGTGTCCTGATGAGTGCAAGATGAAAAGCTTTGACAAAATGTCTGTATTTTCAACAACACTCCAGAAGCTCGACACCATCCAGGAAAAAGCAACCCGCTTGATTGGCACTCCATCTACAAACATTCACTCCCTCCACCACTGACACACAGTGGCAGCAGTGTGTACCATCTACAAGATGCACTGCAGCAATACACCAAGGCTCCTTAGACAGCACCTTCTAAACCTGCGACCTCTACCAACTAGAAGGACAAGGGCAGCAAATACATGGGAACACCACCACCTGCAAGTTCCCCTCCAAGTCACACACCATCCTGACTTGGAACTATATCACCGTTCCTTCACTGTCGCTGGGTCAAAATCCTGGAACTCCCTTCCTAACAGCACTGTGGGTGTACCTACCCCACATGGACTGCAGCGGTTCAAGAAGGCAGCTCACCACCACCTTCTCAAGGGCAAATGGGATGGGCAATAAATGCTGGCCTGGCCAGCAACACCCACATCCCAGAATGAATAAAAACAAATTTATGGAGCTCGGTAAGAAATTAGCAAGTGAGTAGAGAAATAGAAGGATAAGACAGATGAATGCGTGGCTGGAAAAATGGTGCAGGAGGGAGGGCTTCAGATTCCTGGGACATTGGGACCGGCTCTGGGGGAGATGGGACCTGTACAGGCCGATGGGTTGCACCTGAACAGAGCCGGAACTGAGTTCCTTGTGGGACGTTTTGCTAGTGCTGTTGGGGAGGGTTTAAACTAGTTTGGCAGGGGGATGGGGACCTGAGGGTAGACTCCGCTGGGACAAAATCAGAAATTAAAATGGAAGGTGGAAAATTAATGGATGAGTCTGGAAGACAGAGGAAACAAAGGTTTCCTTCCCCCACTCTCTCTCTCCCCACTCTCTCTCTTCCCCCTCTCTCCCTCCCTCACTCTGTCTCTTCCCCTCTCTCGCTCTCTCTTCCCCCACTCTCTCTCCCCCACACTCTCTCCCCCACTCTCTCTCCCTCACACTCTCTCTCCCCCACTCTCTCTCCCTCACTTTCTCTCTCCCCCCACCTCTCTCCCTCACTTTCTGTCTACCACTCTCCCTCACTCTCTCTCTCCCCCACTCTCTCTCCCTCACTTTCTCTCTCCCCCTCTCTCTCTCCTTCACTTTCTCTCTCCCCCTCCCTCTCTCCCTCACTCACTCTCTCCCCCATTCTCTCTCGCTCACTCTCTCTGTCCCTCATTCTCTCCCCCCCCCCACTCTCGCTCACTCCCGCTCCCTCACTCTCTCTCTCCCCCACTTTCTCTCCCTCACTTTCTCTCCCCCACTCTCTCTCCCTCACTCTCCCTCTCCCCTATTCTCTGTCCCTCACTTTCTCTCTCCCCCTCTCTCCCTCCCCCACACTCTCTCCCACATTCTCTCCCTGCCCCACTGTTTCTCCCTCACGCTCTCTCTCCTCCAATCTCTCTCCTTCACTCTCTCTCTCCCTCACTTTCCCTTTCCCCCACTCTCTCTCCCTCACTTTCTCTCCCCCCTCTCTCCTCCTCACTCTCTCCCTCCCCACTCTCTCTCCCCACACTCTCCCCACTCTCTCTCTCCTCCTCTCTCTCTCTTCCCCCCACTCTCTCTCTCCCCCAATCTCTTTCCTCCCACTCTCTTTCCCCCCACTCACTCTCTCCCCCATTCTCTCTCCACCCACTCTCTCTCCCTCTCTCTCTTCCCCCCACTGTCTCTCTCCCCCTCTCTCTCTTCCCCATGCTCTTTCCCTCACTCTCTCTCCCTCTTCCCCCCCACTCTCTCTCTCCCCCAATCTCTCCCCCACTCTCTCTCCATCTCTCTCTTCCCCCCACTCTCTCTCCCTCTCTCTCTCATCCGCCCACTCTCTCTTCCCCCCACACTCTCTTCCTCTCTCTCTCTCCCCCACTCTCACTCCCTCTCTCTCTCTCTTCCCCCACTCTCTCTCTCTCACACTCTCTTCCCCCACTCCCTCTTTCCCCCACTCTCTCTCTTCCCCCTCTCTCTCCCCACTCTCTCTCCCTCACTCTGTCTCTTCCCCCTCTCTCGCTTTCTCTTCCCCCACTCTCTCTCCCCCAATCTCTCCCGCACTCTCTCTCCATCTCGCTCTCTTCCCCCACACTCTCTCTTCCCATCTCTCTCTCCCCCACTCTCTTCCCCCCACTCTCTCTCTTTGCCCTCTATCTCCCCCACTCTCTCTCCCTCACTCTGTCTCTTCTCCCACTCTCTCTCTCTCTTCCCCCACTCTCTTTCCCCCACTCTCTCTCCCCCACTCTCTCTCTTGCTCACTCTCTCTCTCCAACACTCTCTATCCCTCTCTCTCCCTCTCCCTCACTCCCTCTCCCCCATTCTCTCCCTCTCTCTCTCTCTCTCTCTGTCCCTCATTCTCTCCCTCCCCCACTCTCTCGCTCACTCACTCTCTCCCCCAATCTCTCTCCCCCACTCTCTCTCTCCCCATTCCCTCTCCCTCACTCTCCCTCTCGCCCACTCTCTCTCCCTCACATTCTCTGCACCCTCTCTCTTTTCCTCACACTCTCTATCACCCCCACTCTCTGTGCCACTCTCTCTCTCCCCCCGTTCTCCCTTATTCTCTCTCTCCCCCTCTATCTCCCTCATTCTATCTCTCCAACACTCTCTCTCCCTCCCTTTCTCTTCCCCTCTCTCTCCCTCACACTCTCCCTCCCTCACTCTCTCTCTCCCTCATTTTCTCTCTCCCTCATTCTCTCTCTCCCCCACTCTCTCTCTCCCTCCCTTTCTCTTCCCCACTCTCTCTCTCCCCACTCTCTCTCCCTTTCTCTGTATCCCCCTCTCACTCTTCCCCACTCTCTCTCAACCACTCTCTCCCCCTCTCTCTGTTCCCCCCACTCTCTCTCCAGCACTCTCTCTCTCCCCCACTCTCTCTCTCCCCCACTCTTTCTCCCTCACTCTCTCTCCCTCACTCTCTCTCTCCTCACTCTCTCTCTCCCCCATTCTCTCTCTCCCCCACTCTCTCTCCCTCACCTTCTCTCTCCCCCTTTCTCTGTCCCTCACTCTCTCTCACGCACTCTCTATCTCCCCCACTCTCTCTCTCCCCCACTCTCTCTCTCCCCCACTCTCTCTCCCTCACTCTCTCTCCCTCACTCTCTCTCTCCCCCACTCCTCTTTCCCTCACCTTCTCTCTCCCCCTCACTCTCTCCCTCACTCTCTCGCCTGCACTCTCTCTCCCTCACTCACTCGCCCTCACTCTCTCTCCCTCACCTTCCCTTCCCCCTTCTCTCTCTCCCCCTCTCTCTCTCTCCCTCACTCTCTCTCTCCTCCATTCTCTCTCGCTCACTCTCTCTGTCCCTCATTCTCTCCCTCCCCCACTCTCTCTCGCTCACTCCCTCTCTCCCCAATCTCTCTCCGCCACTCTCTCCCCCACTCTCTCTCCCTCACCTTCACTCTCCCCCACTCTCTCTCGCTCACTCCCTTTCTCCCCTAATCTCTCTCCGCCACTCTCTCCCCCACTCTCTCTCCCTCACTCTCTCTCCCTCACTCTCTCTCCCTCACCTTCTCTCTCCCCCTCTCTCTCTCTCCCTCCCCACTCGCTCTCTCCCCCACTCTCTCTCTCCCTCACCTTCTCTCTCCCCCTCTCTCCGTCACTCACTCTCTCTCACGCACTCTGTATCTCCCCCTCTCTCCCTCTCCCCCACGCTTTCTCCCCCACTCCCTCCCCCTCTCTCTCTTAACCCCGCTCTTGCTCTCCCCCACTCTCTCTCCGGCACTCTCTCCCCCTATTTCTCGCCATCTCTCTCTCTTCCCCAAAGTCTTTCTCTTCCCCACTCTCTCTCTCCCCACTCTCGCTCCCTTTCTCTGTATCCCCCTCTCACTCTTCCCCACTCTCTCTCGACCACTCTCTCCCCCTCTCTCTGTTCCCCCCACTCTCTCTCTCCCCCTCTCTCTGATCCCCCCACTCTCTCTCTCCCCCACACTCTCACCCCCTCTCTCTCTCTCGGCCTCTCTCTCGCTCCCCCTCTCTCTCTCCCCTCTCTCTCTCCCCACTCTCTCTCCCCCCCTCTCTCCCCCCCTCCCTCTCTCCCTCCCCCCTCCCTCTCTCCCCCTCTCCCCCCCTCTCACCCCCCCTCTCTCCCCCCTCTCTCCCCCTCTCTCTCCCCCTCTCTCTCCCCCCCTCTCTCCCCCCTCTCTCCCCCACTCTCTCACTCTCACTCTCCCTCTCCCACATTGTTTGTTTCCCCACTCTCTCCCTCACTCTCTCTCTTCCCCCCAGTGTCTCTCTCCCTCACTCTCTCTCTCTCCCCCACTCTCTCTCCCTCTCTCTCTTTTCCCCAGAGTCTTTCTCTTCCCCACTCTCCTCCCCCACTCTCCCTTTCTCTGTATCCCCCTCTCTCTCTCTTCCCACTCTCTCTCCCCATCTCTCTGTTCCCCCCACCTTCTCTCTCCCCCTCTCTCTTTCCCTCACTCTCTCTCATGCACTCTGTATCTCCCCCTCTCTCTCTCTCCCCCACTCCCTCCCCCTCTCTCTCTTAACCCCGCTCTTCCTCTCCCCCACTCTCTCTCCGGCACTCTCTCCCCCTCTTTCTCACCATCTCTCTCTCTTCCCCAAAGTCTTTCTCTTCCCCACTCTCTCTCTCCCTTTCTCTGTATCCCCCTCTCACTCTTCCCCACTTTCTCTCGACCACTCTCTCCCCCTCTCTCTGTTCCCCCCACTCTCTCGCTCCCCCTCTCTCTGATCCCCCCACTCTCCCTCTCCCCCACACTCTCACCCCCTCTCTCTCTCTCTCGGCCTCTCTCTCTCGCCCTCTCTCTCTCCCCACTCTCTCTCTCTCCCCCTCTCGCTCTCCCCACTCTCTCTCCCCCACTCTCTCTACCCCCTCTCTCTCTTCACCCCACTCTCTCTCTCCCCCACTCTCTTTCCCACCACTCTCACTCTCCCCCACTCGCTCTCCATCCACTCTCTCCCTTTCTCTCTCTTCACCCCAATCTCTCTCTCCCCCTCACTCTATCCCACTCTCTCCCTCCCCCACTCTCTCTCGCTCACTCCCTCTCTCCCCCAATCTCTCTCCCTCACTCTCTCTCTCCCCCACTCTCTCACTCTTACTCTCCCTCTCTCTCTCCCACATTGTTTCTTTCCCCACCCTTTCCCTCACTCTCTCTCTTCCCCCCAGTGTCTCTCTCCCTCTCTCTCTTTTCCCCAGAGTCTTTCTCTTCCCCACTCTCCTCGCCCACTCTCTCTCCCTTTCTCTGTATCCCCCTCTCTCTCTCTTCCCCACTCTCTCTCCCCATCTCTCTGTTCCCCCCACTCTCTCTCTCCCCCTCACTCTGTTCCCCCCACTCTCCCTCTCCCCCACTCTCCCCCCCTCTCTCTCTCCCCACTCTCTCTCCCCCCACTCTCTCTCCCCCACTCTCACTCTCCCCCTCTCTCTGTTCCCCCCCACTCTCTCTCTCCCGGACTCTCTTTCCTGCAACTCTCTTTCCCCCCACTCTCTCTCTCCCCCACTCTCTCTCCCCCACCCTCTCTCTCTCTCCCTCTCTCTCTTTTCCCCAGAGTCATTCTCTTCCCCACTCTCCTCCCCCACTCTCTCTCCCTTTCTCTGTATCCCCCTCTCTCTCTCTTCCCCACTCTCTCTCCCCATCTCTCTGTTCCCCCCACTCTCTCTCTCCCCCTCACTCTGTTCCCCCCACTCTCCCTCTCCCCCACTCTCCCTCCCTCTCTCTCTCTCCCCACTCTCTCTCCCCCACTCTCCCGCCCCCACTCTCACTCTCCCCCTCTCTCTGTTCCCCCCACTCTCCCTCTCCAACACTCTCTTTACCCCCACTCTCTCTCTCCAACCACTCTCTCTCCCTCTCTCGCTCTTCCCCGCACTCTCTCTCTCCCCTTACTCTAACCCCCTCTTTCTCTCACCCCCCTCTCTCTCTCCCCCTCTCTCTCCCCTCCTCTCTCTCTCCCCCACTTTCTCTCCCTCACTCTCTTTCCCTCTCTCTCTCTTCCCCCCACTCTTTCTTCCCCAATCTCTGCCGCACTCTCTCTCCATCTCTCTCTGTTCCCCCACTCTCTCTCTCACCCAATCTCTCTCCCCACACTCTCTCCCTTTCTCTGTATCCCCCTCTTTTTCTCACCCCCACTCTCTTCCCCTCTCTTTGTTCCCCCCACTCTCTCTCTCCCCCACTCTCTCTCCCCCTCTCTCTCTCTCTCCCACTCTCTCTCCCCTCTCTCTCTCTCCCCACTCTCTTTCCCACCACTCTCTTTCCCACCACTCTCACTCTCCCCCATTCTCTCTCCACCTACTCTCTCTGCCTCTGTCTCTCCTCCCCCCCACCCACTCTCTCTCGCCCCTCTCTCTATCCCACTCTCTCTCTCTCCCCCTATGGCTTTCTCCCACACTCTCTCTCCCCCACTCTCTCTCTCCACAACTCTCTATCTCTCACTCTCTCCCCCACTCTCTCTCCTTCACTCTCTCTCACCCCACTCTCTCACCCTCACTCTCTCTCTCCCCCACTCTCTCTCCCTCACTTTCTCTCTCCCCCTCTCACTCTCCCTCACTCTCTCTCTCCCCCATTCTCTCTCACTCACTCTCTCTGTACATCATCTCTCCCTCCCCCACTCTCTCTCGCTCACTCCCTCTCTCCCCCAATCTCTCTCCCCCACTCTCTCTCTCCCTCACTCTCTCTCCCTCACTCTCTCTCCCTCTCTCGCTCTTCCCCCCACTCTCTCTCACCCCCTGTCTCTATCCCCCTCTCTCTCTCTCCCCACTCTCACTCCCTCTCTCTCCCCACACTTTCTCTCCCCCATTCTCTCTCCCCCACTCTTTCTCCCCCATTCTCTCTCTCCCCCTCTCTCTCTTCCCCCCACTCTCTCTCTCCCACACTCTCTTTCCCCCCACTCTCTCTCTTCCCCCACACTCACTCTTCTCCCCCACTCTCTCTCTCTCTCCTACACGCTCTTTCCCCCACTCTCTTTCCCCCCACTCTCTCTCTCCCCCACTCTCTCTCTCCAGCCACTCTCTCTCCCTCTCACGCTCTTCCCCCCATCCTCTCTCTCCACCCTCTCTCTTACCCCTACTCTCTCTCTCCCCCACTCTCCCTCCCTCACTCTCTCTCACTCTCTCTCTCTTCCCCCCACTCACTTTCCCCCACTCTCTCTCCACCAGTCTCTCTCTTGCTTACTCTCCCTCTCCGCCACTCTCTATCCCTCACTCTCTCTCTCCGCCACTCTCTCTCTCCCCAACACTCTCCTTCACTACAAGAAATGCTGGAATCACTCAGCATGTCTGGCAGCATCTGTGGAAAGAGAAGTAGAGTTAACAAGACAAAGCATTAGTACAGATTAGGTGTGAATACACTGAATATTGAACAGCAGCAAGTGCAAACCTGAAAAAAAACCTGAAAAAAACACTAATGCTTTGTCTTTCAACACACCATTAACATATTGTTTGCCTTTGCTCCGTGACCTTTTGGTCAGCTATGTGGCCTGGTCCAATCTGCACCTTCTCCTTTGTTATCTCTTGCCCCACCCCCACCTCACTTGTTTATAATCTGTGACTTTTCTAATATTTGTCAGTTCCCAAGAAGGGTCACTGACCCGAAACGTTAACTCTGCTTCTCTTTCCACAGATGCTGCCAGACCTGCTGAGTGATTCCAGCATTTCTTGTTTTTTGTTTCAGATTTCCAGCATCCGCAGTATTTTGCTTTTACTCTCCTTCACTATCTCTCCCTCACTCTGTCTCTCCCCCTCTCTCTCTCCCTCACTCTCTCGTTCCCCCACTCTCTCTCTGTCACTCTCTCTCTCTTCCACTCTCTCTCCCCCACTCTCTCCCCTCACTTTCTATCTCCCCGTCTCTCTCTCCCTCATTCACTCTCTCTCTTCCCCGCACTCTCTCCCCCACTCTCTCTCCCACTCTCTCTCTTCCCCACACTTTCTCTATCACCCACTCTCTCCCCCATTCTCTCTTCCTCTCGCTCTTTTCTCCCCACTCTCTCTTCTCCACACTCTCTCTTCCCCCCACTCTCTCTCCCCCACTCTCTCTCCCCCACTCTGTCTCCCCCACTCTCTCTCCCTCTCTCTCTCTTCCCCCCACTCTCTCTCCCCCACTATCTCCTGCACTTTCTCTCCCTCACTCTCTCTCTTGCCCACTCCCCTCCCTCCCGGTCTCTATCCCCCTCACTTTCTATCTCCCCGTCTCTCTCTCCCACCTCTCTCTCCCTCATTCACTCTCTCTCTTCCCCCGTATTCTCTCCCCCAGTCTCTCTCTCTCTTCCCCACACTCTCTCTCTCACCCACTCTCTCCCCCACTCTCTCTTCCTCTCTCTCTTTTCTCCACACTCACTCTTCTCCACACTCTCTTGTCCCCCGACTCTCTCTCCCCCACTCTCTCCCCCGCACTGTCTCCCCCACTCGCTCTCCCACTCTCTATCCCCCACTCTCCCTCCCCCACTCTCTCTCGCTCACTCCCTCTCCCCCAATCTCTCTCCCCCACTCTCTCTCCCTTAATCTCTCTCCCTCACTCTCTCTCCCTCACCTTCTCTCTCCCTCACTCTCTCTCTCCTCCACTCTCTCTCTCCACCACTCTCTCTCTACCCCACTCTCCCTCTCCCTCTCTCCCCCATTCTCTCTCGCTCACTCTCTCTGTCCCTCATTCTCTCCCTCCCCCACTCTCTCTCGCTCACTCCCTCTGTCCCCCAATCTCTCACTCAATCTCTCTCTCCCCCTCTCACTCTCCCTCACTCTCTCTCTCCCCCATTCTCTCTCGCTCACTCTCTCAGTCCCTTATTCTCTCCCTCTCCCACTCGCTCTCGATCACTCCCTCTCTCCCCAATCTCTCACTCAATCTCTCTCTCCCTCATTCTCTTTCTCCCCCTTTCTCTCCCACATTGTCTCTTTCCCCACTCTCTCCCTCACTCTCTCGCCCTCACCTTTTCTCTCCCTCACCTTCTCTCTCCCCTTCTCTCTCTCCCTCACCTTCTATCTCCCCCACTCTCTCTCCCTCACTCTCTCTCTCCCCCATTCTCTCTCACTCACTCTCTCTGTACATCATCTCTCCCTCCCCCACTCTCTCTCGCTCACCTTCTCTCTCCCTCACTCTCTCTCTCCTCCACTCTCTCTCTCCACCACTCTCTCTCTACCCCACTCTCTCTCTCCCTCTCTCCCCCATTCTCTCTCGCTCACTCTCTCTGTCCCTCATTCTCTCCCTCCCCCACTCTCTCTCGCTCACTCCCTCTGTCCCCCAATCTCTCACTCAATCTCTCTCTCCCCCACTCCCTCTCCCTCACTCTCTCTCTACCACATTGTCTCTTTCCCACTCCCACCCTCACTCTCTCCCTCCCCCACTTCCTCTCCCTCACTCTCCCTCTCCCCTACTCTCTGTCCCTCACTTTCTCTGCCCCCCTCTTCCCCTACTCTCTCTCTCCCTCACACTCTCCCCCCACTTTCTCTCCCTCTCTCTCTTTTCCCTAAAGTCTTTCTCTTCCCCACTCTATCTCCCTTTCTCTGTATCCCCCTCTCTCTCTCTCTCTCCCACTCTCTCTGTTCCCCCCACTAAATCTCTCCCCCACTCTCTCACCCCCTCTCTTTCTCTCCCCTTCTCGCTCTCTCCCCTCTCTCTCGCCACTCTCTCTCCCTCTCTCTCTCTCTCCCACTCTCTCTCTCTCCCTTTCTCTGTATCCCCCTCTCTCTCTCTTCCCCACTCTCTCTCCCGCTCTCTCCCTTCCCCCCACTAAATCTCTCCCCCACTCTCTCTCCCCCTCTCTTTCTCTCCCCCCTCTCGCTCTCTCCCCTCTCTCTCCCCACTCTCTCTCCCTCTCTCTCTCTCCCCATTCTCTCTCTCCCTCTCTCACTCTTCTCCCCACTCTCGCTCTCCCCCTGTCTCTATCCCCCTCTCCCTCTCTCTCTCCCCACTCTCACTCCCTCACTCTCTCTCCCCCCACACTTTCTCTCCGCCACTCTCTCTCCCCCACTCTCTCTCCCCATTCTCTCTCTCCCCCTCTCTTTCTTCCCACCCACTCTCTCTCTCCAACCAGTCTCTCTCCCTCTACCCTGCACTCTCTCTCTCCCCTCTCTCTAACCCCTCTTTCTCTCTCCCCCTCTCTCTCTCCCCCACTCTCTCTCTCTCCCTCACTCTCTTTCCCTCTCTCTCTCTTCCCCCCACTCTGTCTCTCCCAATCTCTCCCGCACTCTCTCTCCATCTCTTTCTCTTCCCCCACTCTCTCTCTCACCCAATCTCTCTCCCCACTCTCTTCCCTTCTCTCTCTTCCCCCCACTCTCTCTCTCCCCCACTCTCTCTCCCCTTCTCTCTCCCCACTCTCTCTCTCTCCCCACTCTCTCTCTCTCCCCACTCTCTCTCTCCCCACTCTCTCTCCCCCACTCTCTCTCTGCCCCCTCTCTCTATCCCCCACTCTCTCTCCACCCACTCTCTCTCCCTCTGTCTCTCTCTCTCGTCCTCTCTCTCTTCCCCCCACTCTCTCTCTCCCCCAATCTATCCCCCACTCTCTCTCCGTCTCTCACTCTTCCGCCCACTCTCTCTCTCACCCACTCTCTCTCTCACTCTCTCTCTTCCCCCCACTCTCTCTCCCCCCACTCTTTCTCCCCCACGCTTTCTCCCTCACTCTCTCTCTCCACCACTCACTATCCCTCACACTCCCTCTCCCCTACTCTCCCTTTCTCTGTATCCCCCTCTCTCTCTCTCTTCCCCACTCTCACTCCCTCTCTCTCTCTCTCCCCACACTTTCTCTCCGCCACTCTCTCTACACCCACTCTCTCTCCCTCTCTCTCTCCCCCCAAACTTTCTCTCTGCCACCCTCACACCCCCTCTCTCTCCCCCACTCTCTCTCTCCCCACTCCCTCTCTCTCCCGCTCTCTCTTTCCCCTCTCTCTCCCCCACTCTCTCTCTGCCCCCTCTCTCTCTATCCCCCACTCTCTCTCTCCCCACTCTCACTCCCTCTCTCTCTCTCTCCCCACACTTTCTCTCCGCCACTCTCTCTCCACCCACTCTCTCTCCATCTGTCTCTCTCTCTCGTCCTCTCTCTCTCCCCCACTCTCCCTCCTGCACTCTCTCTCCCTCTCTCTCTCCCCCCAAACTTTCTCTCTGCCACCCTCTCTCCCCCACTCTCTCTCCCCCATTCTCTCTCTCCCTCTCTCGCTCTTCTCCCCACTCTCTCTCTCCCCCTGTCTCTATCCCCCCTCTCTCTCTCTCTCTCTCCCCACTCTCACTCCCTCTCTCTCTCTTCCCCCCACTCTCTCTCTCCCCCAATCTATCCCACACTCTCTCTCCGTCTCTCACTCTTCCGCCCACTCTCTCTCTCACCCACTCTCTCTCTCACTCTCTCTCTTCCGCCCACTCTCTCTTCCTCCCACACTCTCTTATCCTCTCTCACACTTCTCCACTCTCTCTCCCCCACTCTCACTCCCTCTCTCTCTCTTCCCCCACTCTCTCTCTCCCGCATTCTCTTCCCCCCAGTCTCTTCCCCCCACTCTCTCTCCCCCACTCTCTCTCCCTCACGCTGTCTCTTCCCCCTCTCTCTCTTCCCCCACTCTTTCTCCCCCACGCTTTCTCCCTCACTCTCTCTCTCCACCACTCACTATCCCTCACTCTCCCTCTCCCCTACTCTCCCTTTCTCTGTATCCCCCTCTCTCTCTCTTCCCCACTCTCTGTCCCGCTCTCTCTGTACCCCCAACTAAATCTCTCCCCCGCTCTCTCTCCCCCTCTCTTTCTCTCCCCCCTCTCGCACTCTCCCCTCTCTCTCCCCACTCTCTCTCCCTCTCTCTCTCTCCCCACACTTTCTCTCCGCCACCCTCTCTCCCCCACTCTCTCTCCCCCTCTCTTTCTCTCCCCCCTCTCGCACTCTCCCCTCTCTCTCCCCACTCTCTCTCCCTCTCTCTCCCCACACTTTCTCTCCGCCACCCTCTCTCCCCCACTCTCTCTCCCCCATTCTCTCTCTCCCTCTCTCGCTCTTCTCCCCACTCTCTCTCTCCCCCTGTCTCTATCCCCCTCTCTCTCTCTCTCCCCACACTTTCTCTCTACCCCCTCTCTCTCTCTCCCCCCTCTGTTTCTCACCACTCTCTTTCCCCCCACTCTCTCTCTCCCCCATTCTCTCTCCACCCACTCTCTCTCCCTCTGTCTCTCCTCCCCCCACTCTCTCTCCCCCCCTCTCTCTCTATCCCACTATCTCTCTCCTCCCCCTATCTCTCTCTCCCCCTCTCTCTCTCGCCCACACTCTCTCCCCCCCACTCTCTCTCCCGCACTATCTCGCTCTCTCTCTCTTCCCCCCTCTGTCTCTCTCCCTCACTCTCTCTTCTCCACTCTCTCTCCCTCTATCTCTCTTTTCCCCAAAGTCTTTCTCTTCCCCACTCTCTCTCCCTTTCTCAGTATGGCCCTCTCTGTATCTTCCCCACCCTCGCCCCATCTCTCTGTTCCCTCCACTCTCTCTCTCCCCCTCTCTCTCCCCCACTCTCTCTCCCCCACTCTATCTCCCCCACTCTCTCTCTCCCCCTCTCTCTCTTCCCCCCCACTCTCTCTCTCCCACACTCTCTTTCCCACCACTCTCTCTCTCCCCCACTCTCTCTCCACCCACTCTCTCTCCCTCCTTCTCTGCCCCCCACTCTCTCTCTCCCCCTCTCTCTATCCCACTCTCTCTCTATTCCCCTTTCTCTGTCTGCCCCTCGCTCTTCCCCACTCTCTCTCCCTCTCGCTCTCTATTCCCCAAAGTCTTTCTCTTCCCCACTCTCTCTCCCATTCTCTGTATTCCCCTCTCTATCTTTCCCACTCTCTCTCCCCGTCTCTCTGTTCCCCCCACTCTCTCTCTCCCCCACTCTCTCTCTCCCGCTCTCTCTCCCCCCTCTCTCTCTCTCCCCTCTCTCTCTCCCCACTCTCACTCCCTTTCTCTCTCTCTCCCCACTCTTTCTCTCCCCCACTCTCTCTCCCCCACTCTACCTCCCCCACGCTCTCTCTCCCCCTCTCTCTCTTCCCCCCCACTCTCCCTCTCCCACACTCTCTTTCCTCCCACTCTCTTTCCCCCGACACTTTCTCTCCCCCACTCTCTCTTCCCCACCCTCTCTCTCCCACCCTCTCTCTCCCACTCTCTCTCTCTCCCACACTCTCTTTCCCCCCACTCGCTTTCCCCCCACTTTCTCTCTACCCCACTCTCTCTCTCCAACCACTCTCTCCCCCACTCTCTCTCCCCAACCACTCTCTCTCCCTTTCTCGCTCTTGCCCCCACTCTCTCTCTCCACCCTCTCTCTCCCCCACTCTCCCTCTCCCCCACTCTTGCTCCCTCTCTCTCCCCCCACACTTTCTCTCCCCCACTCTCTCTCCCCCATTCTCTCCCTCCCCCCATTCTCTCTCTCCCTCTCTCGCTCTTCTCCCCACTCTCTCTCTCCCCCTGTCTCTATCCCCCTCTCTCTCTCTCTCTCCCCACTCTCACTCCCTCTCTCTCTCTCTCCCCACACTTTCTCTCTGCCACTCTCTCTCCCCCACTCTCTCTCCCCCATTCTCTCTCTCCCTCTCTCGCTCTACCCTGCACTCCCTCTCTCCTCTCTCTCTAACCCCCTCTTTCTCTCTCCCCTACTCTCTCTCTCCCCCACTCTCTCTCCCTCACTCTCTTTCCCTCTCTCTCTCTTCCCCCCAATCTGTCTCTCCCAATCTCTCCCACACACTCTCTCCATCTCTCTCGCTTCCCCCACTCTCTCTCTCACCCAATCTCTCTCCCCACTATCTTCCCTTCTCTCTCTTCCCCCACTCTCTCTCTCCCCCACTCTCTCTCCCCCCTCTCACCCCCTCTCTCCCCTCTCTCTCTCCCCACTCTCTCTCTCTCCCGCTCTCTCTTTCCCCTCTCTCTCTCCCCACTCTCTCTCTCTCCCCACTCTGTCTCTCCCCACTCTCTCTCCCCCACTCTCTCTCTACCCCCTCTCTCTCTTTCCCCCACTCTCTCTCTCCCCCACTCTGTTTCGCACCACTCTCTTTCCCCCCACTCTCTCTCCACCCACTCTCTCTCCCTCTGTCTCTCCTCACCCCACTCTCTCGCCCCCCCCGCTCTCTCTATCCCACTATCTCTCTCCTCCCCCTATCTATCTCTCCCCCTCTCTCTCTCGCCTACACTCTCTCCCCCCCCACTCTCTCTCCCGCACTCTCTCCCTTTCTCTCTCTCTCTCTTCCCCCCTCTGTCTCTCTCCCCCACTCTCTCTCTACCCCCTCTCTCTCTCACCCCCCTCTGTTTCCCACCACTCTCTTTTCCCCCACTCTCTCTCTCCCCCATTCTCTCTCTCCCTCTCTCACTCTTCTCCCCACTCTCCCACTCCCCCTGTCTCTATCCCCCTCTCCCTCTCTCTCTCCCCACTCTCACTCCCTCTTTCTCTCTCTCTCCCCACACTTTCTCTCCGCCACTCTCTCTCCCCCACTCTCTCTCCCCATTCTCTCTCTCCCCTTCTCTTTCTTCCCACCCACTCTCTCTCTCCAACCAGTCTCTCTCCCTCTACCCTGCACTCTCTCTCTCCCCTCTCTCTAACCCCTCTTTCTCTCTCCCCCTCTCTCTCTCCCCCACTCTCTCTCTCTCCCTCACTCTCTTTCCCTCTCTCTCTCTTCCCCCCACTCTGTCTCTCCCAATCTCTCCCGCACTCTCTCTCCATCTCTTTCTCTTCCCCCACTCTCTCTCTCACCCAATCTCTCTCCCCACTCTCTTCCCTTCTCTCTCTTCCCCCCACTCTCTCTCTCCCCCACTCTCTCTCCCCTTCTCTCTCTCTCCCCACTCTCTCTCTCTCCCCACTCTCTCTCTCCCCACTCTCCCTCTCCCCTCTCTCTCTCCCCACTCTCTCTCTCTCCCCACTCTCTCTCTCTCCCCACTCTCTCTCTCCCCACTCTCTCTCCCCCACTCTCTCTCTGCCCCCTCTCTCTCTATCCCCCACTCTCTCTCTCCCCCACTCTCTTTCCCCCCACTCTCTCTCTCTCCCCCATTCTCTCTCCACCCACTCTCTCTCCCTCTGTCTCTCTCTCTCGTCTTCTCTCTCTCCCCCACTCTCTCTCCTGCACTCTCTCTGCCTCTCTCACTCTTCCGCCCACTCTCTCTCTCACCCACTCTCTCTCTCACTCTCTCTCTTCCGCCCACTCTCTCTTCCTCCCACACTCTCTTATCCTCTCTCACACTTCTCCACTCTCTCTCCCCCACTCTCACTCCCTCTCTCTCTCTTCCCCCACTCTCTCTCTCCCGCATTCTCTTCCCCCCAGTCTCTTCCCCCCACTCTCTCTCCCCCACTCTCTCTCCCTCACGCTGTCTCTCCCCACACTTTCTCTCCGCCACTCTCTCTCCACCCACTCTCTCTCCCTCTGTCTCTCTCTCTCGTCCTCTCTCTCTCCCCCACTCTCCCTCCTGCACTCTCTCTCCCTCTCTCTCTCCCCCCAAACTTTCTCTCTGCCACCCTCTCTCCCCCACTCTCTCTCCCCCATTCTCTCTCTCCCTCTCTCGCTCTTCTCCCCACTCTCTCTCTCCCCCTGTCTCTATCCCCCCTCTCTCTCTCTCTCTCTCCCCACTCTCACTCCCTCTCTCTCTCTTCCCCCCACTCTCTCTCTCCCCCAATCTATCCCACACTCTCTCTCCGTCTCTCACTCTTCCGCCCACTCTCTCTCTCACCCACTCTCTCTCTCACTCTCTCTCTTCCGCCCACTCTCTCTTCCTCCCACACTCTCTTATCCTCTCTCACTCTTCTCCACTCTCTCTCCCCCACTCTCACTCCCTCTCTCTCTCTTCCCCCACTCTCTCTCTCCCGCATTCTCTTCCCCCCAGTCTCTTCCCCCCACTCTCTCTCCCCCACTCTCTCTCCCTCACGCTGTCTCTTCCCCCTCTCTCTCTTCCCCCACTCTTTCTCCCCCACGCTTTCTCCCTCACTCTCTCTCTCCACCACTCACTATCCCTCACTCTCCCTCTCCCCTACTCTCCCTTTCTCTGTATCCCCCTCTCTCTCTCTTCCCCACTCTCTGTCCCGCTCTCTCTGTTCCCCCCACTAAATCTCTCCCCCGCTCTCTCTCCCCCTCTCTTTCTCTCCCCCCTCTCGCACTCTCCCCTCTCTCTCCCCACTCTCTCTCCCTCTCTCTCTCTCCCCACACTTTCTCTCCGCCACCCTCTCTCCCCCACTCTCTCTCCCCCTCTCTTTCTCTCCCCCCTCTCGCACTCTCCCCTCTCTCTCCCCACTCTCTCTCCCTCTCTCTCTCTCCCCACACTTTCTCTCCGCCACCCTCTCTCCCCCACTCTCTCTCCCCCATTCTCTCTCTCCCTCTCTCGCTCTTCTCCCCACTCTCTCTCTCCCCCTGTCTCTATCCCCCTCTCTCTCTCTCTCCCCACACTTTCTCTCTACCCCCTCTCTCTCTCTCCCCCCTCTGTTTCTCACCACTCTCTTTCCCTCCACTCTCTCTCTCCCCCATTCTCTCTCCACCCACTCTCTCTCCCTCTGTCTCTCCTCCCCCCACTCTCTCTCCCCCCCTCTCTCTCTATCCCACTATCTCTCTCCTCCCCCTATCTCTCTCTCCCCCTCTCTCTCTCGCCCACACTCTCTCCCCCCCACTCTCTCTCCCGCACTATCTCGCTCTCTCTCTCTTCCCCCCTCTGTCTCTCTCCCTCACTCTCTCTTCTCCACTCTCTCTCCCTCTATCTCTCTTTTCCCCAAAGTCTTTCACTTCCCCACTCTCTCTCCCTTTCTCGGTATGGCCCTCTCTGTATCTTCCCCACCCCCGCCCCATCTCTCTGTTCCCCCCACTCTCTCTCTCCCCCTCTCTCTCCCCCACTCTCTCTCCCCCACTCTATCACCCCCACTCTCTCTCTCCCCCTCTCTCTCTTCCCCCCCACTCTCTCTCTCCCACACTCTCTTTCCCACCACTCTCTCTCTCCCCCACTCTCTCTCCACCCACTCTCTCTCCCTCCTTCTCTGCCCCCCACTCTCTCTCTCCCCCTCTCTCTATCCCACTCTCTCTCTATTCCCCTTTCTCTGTCTGCCCGTCCCTCTTCCCCACTCTCTCTCCCTCTCACTCTCTATTCCCCAAAGTCTTTCTCTTCCCCACTCTCTCTCCCATTCTCTGTATTCCCCTCTCTATCTTTCCCACTCTCTCTCCCCGTCTCTCTGTTCCCCCCACTCTCTCTCTCCCCCTCTCTCTGTTCCCCCCACTCTCTCTCTCCCCCACTCTCGCTCTCCCCCCTCTCTCTCTATCTCTCCCCTCTCTCTCTCCCCACTCTCACTCCCTTTCTCTCTCTCTCCCCATTCTTTCTCTCCCCCACTCTCTCTCCCCCACTCTACCTCCCTCACGCTCTCTCTCCCCCTCTCTCTCTTCCCCCCCACTCTCCCTCTCCCACACTCTCTTTCCTCCCACTCTCTTTCCCCCGACACTTTCTCTCCCCCACTCTCTCTTCCCCACCCTCTCTCTCCCACCCTCTCTCTCCCACCCTCTCTCTCCCACTCTCTCTCCCCAACCACTCTCTCTCCCTTTCTCGCTCTTGCCCCCACTCTCTCTCTCCACCCTCTCTCTCCCCCACTCTCCCTCTCCCCCACTCTCCCTCCCTCTCTCTCCCCCCACACTTTCTCTCCCCCACTCTCTCTCCCCCATTCTCTCCCTCCCCCTCTCTCTCTTCCCCCCCATTCTCTCTCTCCCTCTCTCGCTCTTCTCCCCACTCTCTCTCTCCCCCTGTCTCTATCCCCCTCTCTCTCTCTCTCTCCCCACTCTCACTCCCCCTCTCTCTCTCTCCCCACACTTTCTCTCTGCCACTCTCTCTCCCCCACTCACTCTCCCCCATTCTCTCTCTCCCTCTCTCGCTCTACCCTGCACTCTCTCTCTCCTCTCTCTCTAACCCCCTCTTTCTCTCTCCCCTACTCCCTCTCTCCCCCACTCTCTCTCCCTCACTCTCTTTCCCTCTCTCTCTCTTCCCCCCAATCTGTCTCTCCCAATCTCTCCCACACTCTCTCTCCATCTCTCTCGCTTCCCCCACTCTCTCTCTCACCCAATCTCTCTCCCCACTCTCTTCCCTTCTCTCTCTTCCCCCACTCTCTCTCACCCCCACTCTCTCTCCCCCTCTCTCACTCCCTCTCTCTCTCCACTCTCTCTCTCCCCACTCTCTCTCTCTCCCGCTCTCTCTTTCCCCTCTCTCTCTCCCCACTCTCTCTCTCTCCCCACTCTGTCTCTCCCCACTCTCTCTCCCCCACTCTCTCTCTACCCCCTCTCTCTCTTTCCCCCACTCTCTCTCTCCCCCACTCTGTTTCGCACCACTCTCTTTCCCCCCACTCTCTCTCCACCCACTCTCTCTCCCTCTGTCTCTCCTCACCCCACTCTCTCTCCACCCCGCTCTCTCTATCCCACTATCTCTCTCCTCCCCCTATCTCTCTCTCCCCCTCTCTCTCTCCCACACTCTCTCCCCCCCCCACTCTCTCTCCCGCACTCTCTCCCTTTCTCTCTCTCTCTCTTCCCCCCTCTGTCTCTCCCCCCCACTCTCTCTCTACCCCCTCTCTCTCTCTCCCCCCTCTGTTTCCCACCACTCTCTTTTCCCCCACTCTCTCTCTCCCCCATTCTCTCTCCACCCACTCTCTCTCCCTCTGTCTCTCCTCCCCCCACTCTCTCTCCCCCCTCTCTCTCTATCCCACTATCTCTCTCCTCCCCCTATCTCTCTCTCCCCCTCTCTCTCTCGCCCACACTCTCTCCCCCCCACTCTCTCTCCCGCACTCTCTCGCTCTCTCTCTCTTCCCTCCTCTGTCTCTCTCCCTCACTCTCTCTTCTCCACTCTCTCTCCCTCCATCTCTCTTTTCCCCAAAGTCTTTCTCTTCCCCACTCTCTCTCCCTTTCTCAGTATGGCCCTCTCTGTATCTTCCCCACTCTCCCCATCTCTCTGTACCCCCAATCTCTCTCTCCCCCTCTGTCTCCCCCACTCTCTTTCCCCCACTCTATCTCCCCCACTCTCTCTCTCCCCCTCTCTCTCTTCCCCCCCACTCTCTCTCTCCCACACTCTCTTCCCCCCCACTCTCTCTCCACCCACTCTCTCTCCCTCCTTCTCTGCCCCCCACTCTCTCTCTCCCCCTCTCTCTATCCCACTCTCTCTCTCTTCCCCTTTCTCTGTCTGCCTCTCCCTCTTCCCCACTCTCTCTCCCTCTCACTCTCTATTCCCCAAAGTCTTTCTCTTCCCCACTCTCTCTCCCATTCTCTGTATTCCCCTCTCTATCTTTCCCACTCTCTCTCCCCGTCTCTCTGTTCCCCCCACTCTCTCTCTCCCCCTCTCTCTGTTCCCCCCACTCTCTCTCTCCCCCACTCTCTCTCTCCCTCTCTCTCTCCCCTTCTCTCTCTCTCTCTCCCCTCTCTCTCCCCCACGCTCTCTCTCCCCCTCTCTCTCTTCCCCCCCCACTCTCCCTCTCCCACACTCTCTTTCCTCCCACTCTCTTTACCCCGACACTTTCTCTCCCCCACTCTCTCTTCCCCACCCTCTCTCTCCCACACTCCTTTCCCCCCACTCGCTTTCCCCCCACTCTCTCTCTACCCCACTCTCTCTCCCCAACCACTCTCTCTCCCTTTCTCGCTCTTGCCCCCACTCTCTCTCTCCACCCTCCCTCTCCCCCACTCTCCCTCCCTCTCTCTCTCTCCCCCCACACTTTCTCTCCCCACTCTCTGTCCCCCATTCTCTCTCTCCCCCTCTCTCTCTTCCCCCCCACTCTCTCTCTCTCCCACACTCTCTCTCCCCCACCCCCTCTTCCCCACTCTCTCTTCCCCAGTCTCTCTCTTGCTTACTCTCCCTCTCCACCACCCTCTATCCCTCACTCTCTACTCCCTCACCTTCTCTCTCCCCCCCCTCTCTCTCCCTCACTCTGTCGCCTGCACTCTCTCTCTCCCTCATTCTCTCTTTCCCCAACTCTCTCTTCCACTCTCTCTCCCCCACTCTCTCCCCCTCACTTTCTATCACCTCATCTCTCTCTCCCCCTCTCTCTCCCTCATTCACTCTCTCTCTTCCCCGCACTCTCTCCCCCACTCTCTCACCTACCTCTCTCTCCCCCATTCACTCTCTCTCTTCACCCGCACTCACTCCCTCACTCTCTCTCTCACCCACTCTCTCCCCCACTCTCTCTTCCTCTCTCTCTTTTCTCCCCACTCTCTCTTCTCCACTCTCTCTCTTCCCCCCACTCTCTCTCGCCCCCACTCTCTCTCCCACCTCTCTCTCCCTCATTCTCTCTTTCCCCCACTCTCTCTTCCACTCTCTCTTCCCCACTCTCTCCCCCTCACTTTCTATCTCCTCATCTCTCTCTCCCCCTCTCTCTCCCTCATTCACTCTCTCTTCCCCGCACTCTCTCTTCCACTCTCTCACCCTCTCTCTCTCTTCCCCACACTTTCTCTCTCACCCACCTCTCTCTCCCTCATTCTCTCTTTCCCCAACTCTCTCTTCCACTCTCTCTCCCCCACTCTCTCCCCCTCACTTTCTATCACCTCATCTCTCTCTCCCCCTCTCTCTCCCTCATTCACTCTCTCTCTTCCCCGCACTCTCTCCCCCACTCTCTCACCTACCTCTCTCTCCCCCATTCACTCTCTCTCTTCACCTGCACTCTCTCCCCCACTCTCTCTCTCTCTTCCCCACACTCTCTCTCTCACCCACTCCCTTCCCCCACTCTCTCTTCCTCTCTCTCTTTTCCCCACACTCTCTCTCTCCCCCACTCTCTCTCCCTCTCTCTCTCTTCCCCCCACTCTCTCTCCCACTCTCTCTTTCCCTGCCTCTCTTTGCCCGCACTCTCTCTCCCTCCACTCTCTCTCCCCCACCCTCTCCCCCCCACTCTCTATCCCCCCACTCTCTCTCTCCCCAACTCTCTCACTCCAACCACTCTCTCTCCCTCTTCCCCCCACTCTCTCTCTCCCGCTCTCTCTATCCCCCCCTCTCTCTTCCCCCACTCTCTCTTGCCCACACTTTCTTTCCCCCACTCTCTTTCCCCCCATTCTCTCTCTCCCCCACTCTATCACCCGCACTCTCTCTATCCCCCACTCTCTCTCCCTCACTCTCCCACCCTCTCTCTCTCTTCCCCCCACTCTCTCTCCCACAATTTCTCCTGCACTCTCTCTCCATCTCTCTCTTCCCCCCACTCTCTCTCACCCAATCTCACCCCCACTCTCTCTCCCTCCCTCTCTCTTCCGCCCACTCTCTCTCTTTCCCTCTCTCTCTCCCCTATTTCTCTGCCTCACTCTCTCTCCCCCTTTCTCCCTGACACTCTCTCTCCCCCTCTCTCTCCCTCATTCTCTCTCTCCAACACTCTCTCTCCCTCACTTTCTCTCCCACTCTCTGTCCCTCACTCTCTCCCTCCTTCACTCTCTTTCTCCCTCTCTCTCTCTCCCTCATTCTCTCTCTCCCTCACCTTCTCTCTCCCCCTCTCTCTCTCCCTCATTCTCTCTCTCCCCCACTCTCTTCCCCCAACTCTCTCTTCCCCCACTCTCTCTTCCCCCACTCTCTCTCTTCCCCCTCTCTCTCCCCCACTCTCTCTCCCTCACTCTCTCTCTCCCCCACTCTCTCACCCTCAATTTCTCTCTCCCCCTCTCCCTCTCCCTCACTCTCTCTCCCGCATTCCCTCTCGCTCTCTCTCTCTGTCCATCATTCTTTCCCTCCCCCACTCTCTCTCGCTCACTCTCTGTCTCTCCCACACAATCTCTCTCCCTCACTCTCTCTCTCCCCCACTCTCTCTCCCTCACTCCCCCTCTCCCTCACCCTCTCTCTCTCCCCCACTCTCTCCCTCTCTCTCCCCTATTTCTCTGCCTCACTCTCTCTCCCCCTTTCTCCCTCACACTCTCTCTCTCCCTCATTCTCTCTCTCGAACACTCTCTCTCCCCCACTTTCTCTCCCGCTCTCTCTCTCTCCCCCTCTCTCTCTCTCTTCCCTCTCTCGCTCTACCCACACTCACTCCCCTCACCTTCTCTCACCCCTCTCTCTCTCCCTCACACTCTCGCCTGCACTCTCTCTCTCCCCCTCTCTCTCCCTCATTCTCTCTCTCCCCCACTCTCTCTCCCCCCTCTCTCTCTTCCCCCCACTCTCTCTCTCCCACACTCTCTTTCCCCACACTCTCTTTCCCCCACTCTCACTCTCCCCCACTCTCTCTCCCCCACCCTCTCTCCCCAACTCTCTCTCTCCCCCTCTCTCTCTTCCCCAGTCTCTCTCTCTCCCCCACTCTCTCTCTCTCACTCTCTCTCACCCCCACTCTCTCCCCCTCACTTTCTATCGCCCCCTCTCTCTCCATTATTCTCTCTCCCCCCCTCTCTCTCCCTCATTCACTCTCTCTCTTCCCCCCACTCCGGCTCCCCCACTCTCTCTCCCGCTCTCTCTCTTCCCCCCACTCTCTCTCTCACCCATTCTTTCCCCACTCCCTCTTCCTCTCTCTCTCTCTTCCCCACTCTCTCTTCTCCACACTCTCTCTTCCCCCCACTGTCTCTCTCCGCCACTCTCTCTCCCCCACTCTCTCACACCCACTCTCTCTTTCCCACTCTCTCTCCCTCTCTCTCTCTTGCCCCCACTCTCTCTCCCCCACTCTCTCCTGCACACTCTCTCCCTCACTCTCTCTCTCCCTCATTCTCTCTCTCTCCCCCACTCTCTCTCCCTCACTCTCTCTCTCCCACTCTCTCCCTTAATCTCTCTCTCCCTCGCTCTCTCTCTCCCCCACTCTCCCTCACTCTCTCTCTCTCACTCTCACTCTCCCCCACTCTCTCTCCCTCACCTTCTCTCACCCCTTTCTCTCTCCCTCACACTCTCGCCTGCACTCTCTCTCTCCCCCTCTCTCTCCCTCATTCTCTCTCTCCCCCACCCTCTCTCCCTTTCTCTGTTTCCCCCTTATTCTCTCTCCCCCACTCTCTCTCCCGCTCTCTCTCTTCCCCCCACTCTCTCTCTCACCCATTCTTTCCCCCACTCTCTCTTCCTCTCTCTCTCTTCTCCCCACTCTCTCTTCTCCACACTCTCTATTTCCCCACTCTCTCTCTCCCCCACTCTGTCTCCCCCACTCTCTCTCACCCACTCTCTCTTCCTCACTCTCTCTCCCTCTCTCTCTCTTGCCCCCACTCTCTCACCCCCACTCTCTCCTGCACACTCTCCCTCACTCTCTCTCTCCCTCACTCTCTCTGTCTCCCACTCTCTCCCTTCCTCTCTCTCTCCCTCGCTCTCTCTCTCCCTCACTCTCTCTCCCTCACTCTCTCTCTCTCACTCTCTCTCTCCCTCACCTTCTCTCACCCCTCTCTCTCTCCCTCACACTCTCGCCTGCACTCTCTCTCTCCCCATCTCTCTCCCTCATTCTCTCTCTCCCCCACTCTCTCTCCCTCACTCTCTCTCTCCCGCACTCTCTGTCACTCTCTCTCTCCCCCACTTTCGCTCCCTCACTCTATCTCTCCCCCACTCACTCCCCCTCACCTTCTATCTCCCCGTCTCTCTCTCCCTCCTCTCTCTCCCTCATTCACTCTCTCTCTTCCTCCGCTCTCTCTCTCCCACCATCTCTCCCGCTCCCTCTCCCGCTCCCTCTCTTCCCTTCACTCTCTCTTCCCCCCACTCTCTCCCCCACTCTCTCTTCTCCGCACTCTGTCTTCTCCACACTCTCTCTCCCCCACTCTCTCTCCCTCTATCTCTCTCTCCCCCACTCTCTCTCCCGCACTCTCTCCCCCTCTCTCTCTTCCCCTCACTGTCTCTCTCCTTCACTCTCTCTTCCCCACTCTCTCTCCGTATCTCTCTCTTTCCCCACTCTCTCTACCCCACTCTCTCTCTCTTTCTCTGTATCCCACTTCTTCTCTCTTCCCTACTCTCTCTCCCCATCACTCTGTTCGCCCCACTCTCTCTCCCGCCCTCTCTCTTTCCCCCTCTCTCTCTCTCTTCCCTCTCTCTCTCTCCCCACACTCACTCTCTCAATCTCACTCTCCCCACTCTCTTTCTCCCCCACTCTCTCTCTCCCACACTCTCTTTCTCCACACTCTCTTTCCCCCACTCTCTCTCTCCCCCACTCTCTCTCCTGCTCTCTCTCTTCCCTTCACTCTCTCTCCCACCCACTCTCCCCCCACTCTCTCTTCTCCCCCCTCTCTCTTTCCCCCACTCTCTCTCTCCCCCACTCTCTCTCCCCCACTCTCTCTCACCCACTCTCTCTCCCCCACTCTCTCTGTTCCCCCCATTCACTCTCTCCCCCACTTTCTCTCCTGCTCTCTCTCTCTCCCCCCCTCTCTCGCTCTCCCCACACTCACTCCCCTCACCTTCTCTCACCCCTCTCTCTCTCCCTCACACTCTCGCCTGCACTCTCTCTCTCCCCCTCTCTCTCCCTCATTCTCTCTCTCCCCCACTCTCTCTCCCCCTCTCTCACTCTTCCCCCCACTCTCTCTCTCCCACACTCTCTTTCCCCACACTCTTTCCCCCACTCTCACTCTCCCCCACTCTCTCTCCCCCACTCTCTCTCCCCCACTCTCTCTCCCTCACTCTCTCTCACCCCCACTCTCTCCCTCTCACTTTCTATCTCGTCCTCTCTCTCCATCATTCTCTCTCCCCCCTCTCTCTCCCTCATTCACTCTCTCTCTTCCCCCGCTCTCTCTCCCCCACTCTCTCTCCCGCTATCTCTCTTCCCCCCACTCTCTCTCTCACCCATTCTTTCCCCCACTCTCTCTTCCTCTCTCTCTCCTCTCCCCACTCTCTCTTCTCCACACTCTCTCTCTCCGCCACTCTCTATCCCCCACTCTCTCCTGCACACTCTCTCCCTCACTCTCTCTCTCCCACTCTCTCCCTTAATCTCTCTCTCCCTCACTCTCTTTCTCTCACTCTCACTCTCCCCCACTCTCTCTCCCTCACCTTCTCTCACCCCTCTCTCTCTCCCTCACACTCTCGCCTGCACTCTCTCTCTCCCCCTCTCTCTCCCTCATTCTCTCTCTCCCCCACTCTCTCTCCCTCACTCTCTCTCTCCCGCACTCTCTCTCTGTCACTCTCTCTCCCTTCCACTCTCTCCCCCTCACTTTCTATCTCCCCGTCTCTCTCTCCCTCATTCTCTCTCCCCCCCTCTCTCTCCCTCATTCACTCTCTCTCTTCACCCGATCTCTCACCCCCACTCTCTCTCCCGCCTTCTCTCTTCCCCCCACACTCTCTCTCCCCCATTCTTTCCCCCACTCTCTCTCTCCCACTCTCTCTTCCCCACTCTCTCTCCCTCTCTCTCTCTTGCCCCCACTCTCTCTCCCCCACTCTCTCCTGCTCACTCTCCCTCACTCTCTCTCTCCCTCACTCTCTCTCTCTCCCACTCTCTCCCTTCCTCTCTCTCTCCCTTGCTCTCTCTCTCCCCCACTCTCTCTCCCTCACTCTCTCTCTCTCTCCCTCACCTTCTCTCACCCCTCTCACTCTCCCTCACACTCTTACCTGCACTCTCTCTCTCCCCCCCTCTCTCCCTCATTCTCTCTATCCCCCACTCTCTCTCCCTCACTCTCTCTCTCCCGCACTGTCTCTCTGTCACTCTCTCTCTCCCCCACTTTCGCTCCCTCACTCTCTCTCTCCCCCACTCACTCCCCCTCACCTTCTATCTCCCCATCTCTCTCTCCCTCACTCTCTCTCCCTCCTCTCTCTCCCTCATTCACTCTCTCTCTTCCTCCGCTCTCTCTCTCCCACTCTCTCTCCCGCTCCCTCTCCCGCTCCCTCTCTTCCCTTCACTCTCTCTCCCACCCACTCTCTCCCCCACTCTCTCTTCTCCGCACTCTGTCTTCTCCACACTCTCTCTTCCCCCACTCTCTCTCTCCCCCACTCTCTCTCCCTCTATCTCTCTCTCCCCCACTCTCTCTCTCCCGCACTCTCTCCCCCTCTCTCTCTTCCCCTCACTGTCTCTCTCCTTCACTCTCTCTTCCCCACTCTCTCTCCGTATCTCTCTCTTTCCCCACTCTCTCTACCCCACTCTCTCTCCCTTTCTCTGTATCCCACTTCTTCTCTCTTCCCTACTCTCTCTCCCCATCACTCTGTTCGCCCCACTCTCTCTCTCTCCCCTCTCTCTGTTCCCCCCATTCTCTCGCTCCCCCACTTTCTCTCCCGCTCTCTCGCTCTCCCCCTCTCTCTCTCTCTCTTCCCTCTCTCTCTCTCCCCACACTCACTCCCTCAATCTCACTCTCCCCACTCTCTTTCTCCCCCACTCTCTCTCCCCCTCTCTCTCTCTCTCCCCCCCCACTCTCTCTCTCCCACACTCTCTTTCTCCACACTATCTTTCCCCCACTCTCTCTCTCCCCCACTCTCTCTTCCCCTCACTCTCTCCCCCACTCTCTCTTCTCCACACTCTCTCTTCCCCCACTCTCTCCCACACTCTCTTTCTCCATACTCTCTTTCCCCCACTCTCTCTCTGCCCCACTCTCTCTCCCCCAACCTCTCTCCCCCACTCTATCTCCCCCTCCAACTCTTCCCCAGTCTCTCTCTATCTCCCACTCTCTCTCCCCCACTCTCTCCCCATCATTCTCCCTCCCCCCTCTCTCTCCCTCATTCACTCTCTCTTCCCCCGCTCTCTCTCCCGCTCTCTATCTTCCCCCCACTCTCTCTTCTCCACACTCTCTCTTCCCCCCACTCTCTCTCCCCCACTCTCTCTCCCGCCCTCTCTCTTCCCCCCCACTCTCTCTCTCACCGACTCTCTCCCCCACTCTCTCTTCATCTCTCTCTCTCTTCTCCCCACTCTCTCTTCTCCACACTCTCTCTTCCCCCCACTCTCTCTCTCCCCCACTCTCTCTTGCACACTCTATCCCTCACACTCTCTCTCCCTCATTCTCTCTCTCGCCCCACTCTCTCTCTCCCTCACTCTCTGTCTCTCCCACTCTCTCCCTCACTCTCTGTCTCTCCCACTCTCTCCCTTACTCTCTCTCTCCCTCACTCTCTCTCTCTCCCACTCTCTCCCTTACTCTCTCGCTCCCTCACTCTCTCTCTCCCCCACTCTCTCTCCCTCACTCTCTCTCCCTCACTCTCTCTCCCCCCTCTCTCTCCCTCATTCACTCTCTCTCTTCCTCCACTCTCTCTGCCCCACTCTCTCTCCCGCTTTCTCTCTTCCCCCACTCGCTCTCTGCCCAACTCTCTCTCCCTCTCTTTCTCTTTCCCCACTCTCTCCCGCACTCTCTCTCCCTCTCTCCCCCCACTCTCTCTCTTCCCCAATCTCTCTCCCATACTCTCTCTCTCTCTTCTCCACACTGTCTCTTCCCCCCAGTCTCTCTCTTCCCCTCTCTCTCTCCCTCACCCTCTCACCCCCACTCTCTCTTCCTCTCTCTCTCTCTCACACTCTCTCTCTCCCCCACTCTCTCTCTCGCTCTCTCTCTTCCCCCCACTCGCTCTCACCCATTCTCGCCCCACTCTCTCTTCTCCCCACTCTCACTTCTCCACACTCTCTCTTCCTCCTCATTCTCTCTCTCCCCCACTCTCTCTCCCGCTCTCTCACTTCCCCCCACTCTCTCTCTCACCCACTCTCTCCCCCATTCTCTCTTCCTATCTCTCTCTCTTCTCCCCACTCTCTTCTCCACAATCTCTCTTCCCCCCACTCTCTCTCTCCCCCACGCTCTCTCTCCCCCACTCTCTCTCACCCACTCTCTCTCCCACACACGCTCTCCCTCTCTCTCTCTTGCCCTCCTCCCATCTCGCCCCCACTCTCTCCTGCACTCTCTCTCCCTCACTCCCTCTCTCTCCCACTCTCTCCCTCACTCTCTCTCTCTCTCACTCTCTCTCTCTCCCACTCTCTCCCTTACTCTCTCTCTCCCTCGCTCTCTCTCTCCCCCACTCTCCCTCCCTCACTCTCTCTCTCTCACTCTCTCTCTCTTCCCTTCACTCTCTCTCCCACCCACTCTCTTCCCCACTCTCTCTTCTCCACACTTTCTCTCTCCCCCACTCTCTCTCCCTCTCTTTCTCTTTCCCCAATCTCTCCCGCACTCTCTCTCCCTCTCTCCCCCACTCTCTCTCTCTTCTCAACACTGTCTCTTCCCCCCAGTCTCTCTCTTCCCCTCTCTCTCTCCCTCACCCTCCCGCCGCCACTCTCTCTTCCTGTCTCTCTCTCTTCCCCAAAGTCTTTCTCTCCCCAACTCTCTCTCCCTCACTCTCTCTCTCACACTCTCTCTCTCCCCCACTCTCTCTTGCTCACCTTCTCTCACGCCTCTCTCTCTCCCTCACGCTCTCGCCTGCACTCTCTCTCTCCTCCACTCTCTCTTCCTCTCCCTCTCTCTTCCCCAAAGTCTTTCTCTCCCCCACTCTCTCTCCCTCACTCTCTCTCACCCCCACTCTCTCCCCCTCACATTCTATCCCCCCGTCTCTCTCTCCCTCATTCTCTCTCCCCCCTCTCTCTCCCTCATTCACTCTCTCTTTTCCCCCGCTCTCTCTCCCCCACTCTCTCTCTCGCTCTCTCTCTTCCCCCCACTCTCTCTCACCCATTCTTGCCCCACTCTCTCTTCCTCTCTCTCTCTTCTCCCCACTCTCACTTCTCCACACTCTCTCTTCCCCCTCACTCTCTCTCTCCCCCACTCCCTCTCACCCACTCTCTCTCCCACACTCTCTCTCCCTCACTCTCTCTTGCCCTCCCCCCATCTCGCCCTCACTCTCTCCTACACTCTCTCCAGGAAAAGTCCTGGGGAAAATTGATGTCCAGAGAGATTTGGGTGTTCAGGTCCATTGTTCCCTGAAGGTGACAACGCAGGTAAATAGAGTGGTCAAGAAGGCATACGGCATGCTTTCCTTCATCGGACGGGGTATTGAGTACAAGAGTTGGCAGGTCATGTTACAGTTGTATAGGACTTTGGTTCGGCCACATTTGGAATACTGCGTGCAGTTCCGGTCGCCACATTACCAAAAGGATGTGGATGCTTTGGAGAGGGTGCAGAGGAGGTTCACCAGGATGTTGCCTGGTATGGAGGGCGCTAGCTATGAAGAGAGGTTGAGTAGATTAGGATTATTTTCATTAGAAAGACGGAGGTTGAGGGGGGACCTGATTGAGGTGGACAAAATCATGAGAGGTATAGACAGGGTGGATAGCAAGAGGCTTTTTCCCAGAGTGGGGGTTTCAATTACTAGAGGACACGAGTTCAAACTGAAAGGGGAAAGGTTTAGGGGGGATATGCGTGGAAAGTTCTTTACGCAGAGGGTGGTGGGTGCCTGGAACGCGTTGCCAGCGGAGGTGGTAGATGCGGGCACGATGGCGTCTTTTAAGATGTATCTAGACAGATACATGAATGGGCAGGAAGAAAAGAGATACAGAACCTTAGAAAATAGGCGACATGTTTAGAGAGAGGATCTGGATCGGCGCAGACTTGGAGGGCCGAAGGGACTGTTCCTGTGCTGTAATTATCTTTGTTCTTTGTTCTTTGTTCTACACTCTCTCTCCCTCACTCTCTCTCTCCCCCACTCTCTCTCCCTCACTCCCTCTCCCACTCTCTCCCTCGCTCTCTCTCTCCCCCACTCTCTCTCCCTCACTCTCTCTCTCACACTGTCTCTCCCCCCCACTCTCTCTCTCTCACCTTCTCTCACGCCACTCTCTCTCCCTCACGCTCTTGCCTGCACTCTCTCTCTCCTCCACTCTCTCTTCCTCTCTCTCTCTCTTCCCCAAAGTCTTTCTCTCCCCCACTCTCTCTCCCTCACTCTCTCTCACCCCCACTCTCTCCCCCTCACTTTCTATCTCCCCGTCTCTCTCTCCCTCATTCTCTTTCCCCCCTCTCTCTCCCTCATTCACTCTCTCTCTTCCCCCGCTCTCTCTCCCCCACTCTCTCTCCCACTCTCTCTCTTCCCCCCACTCTCTCTCTCACCCATTCTCTCCCCCACTCTCTCATCCTCTCTCTCTCTTCCCCCGCTCTCTCTCCCCCACTCTCTCTCCCTCTCTCTCTCTTGCCCCGCCTCTCTCGCCCCCACTCTCTCCTGCACTCACTCTCCCTCACTCACTCTCTCCCTCATTCTCTCTCTCTCCCCCACTCTCTCTCCCTCGCTCTCTCTCTCTCACTCTCTCTGTCCCCCACTCTCTCCCCCTCACCTTCTATCTCCCCGTCTCTCTCTCCCTCACTCTCTTTCCCCCCTCTCTCTCCCTCATTCACTCTCTCTCTCTCCCACTCTCTCCCTTACTCTCTCTCTCCCCCACTCTCTCTCCCGCTCTCTCTCTTCCCCCCCACTCTCTCTCTCACCCACTCTCTCCCCCACTCTCTCTTCCTATCTCTCTCTCTTCTCCCCACTCTCTTCTCCACACTCTCTCTTCCCCCCACTCTCTCTCTCCCCCACTCTCTCTCCCGCTCTCTCTCTTCCCCCCCACTCTCTCTCTCACCCACTCTCTCCCCCACTCTCTCTTCCTATCTCTCTCTCTTCTCCCCACTCTCTCTTCTCCACCACTCTCTCTTCCCCCCACTCTCTCTCTCTCCCACTCACTCTCACCCACTCTCTCTCCCCCACTCTCTCTCCCTCTCTCTCTCTTGCCCCCTCTCTCTCGCCCCCACTCTCTCCTGCACTCTCTCTCCCTCACTCTCTCTCTCCCTCATTCTCTCTCTCTCCCCCACTCTCTCTCCCTGACACTCTCTCTCCCCCACTCTCTCTCCCTCATGCTCTCACCTGCACTCTCTCTCTCCCTCATTCTCTCTCTCCCCCACTCTCTCTCCCTCACTCTCTCTCTCCTGCACTCTCTCTCTGTCACTCTCTCTCTCTCCCACTCTCTCTCCCCCACTTTCGCTCCCTCACTCTCTCTCGCCCCCACTCTCTCCCCCTCACCTTCTATCTCCCCGTCTCTCTCTCCCTCATTCTCTCTCCCCCCTCTCTCTCCCTCCTTTACTCTCTCTGTTCCCCCGCTCTCTCTCCCCCCTCTCTCTCCCGCTCTCTCTCTTCCCCCCACTCTCTCTCTCACCCATTTTCTCCCCCACTCTCTCATCCTCTCTCTCTCTTCTCCCCACTCTCTTCTCCACACTCTCTCTTCCCCCCACTCTCTCTCTCCCCCACTCTCTCTCCCGCTCTCTCTTCCCCCCCACTCTCTCTCTCACCCACTCTCTCCCCCACTCTCTCTTCCTATCTCTCTCTCTTCTCCCCACTCTCTTCTCCACACTCTCTCTTCCCCCCACTCTCTCTCTCCCCCACTCTCTCTCCCGCTCTCTCTCTTCCCCCCCACTCTCTCTCTCACCCACTCTCTCCCCCACTCTCTCTTCCTATCTCTCTCTCTTCTCCCCATTCTCTCTTCTCCACCACTCTCTCTTCCCCCCACTCTCTCTCTCTCCCACTCACTCTCACCCACTCTCTCTCCCCCACTCTCTCTCCCTCTCTCTCTCTTGCCCCCGCTCTCTCGCCCCCACTCTCTCCTGCACTCTCTCTCCCTCACTCTCTCTCTCCCTCATTCTCTCTCTCTCCCCCACTCTCTCTCCCTGACACTCTCTCTCCCCCACTCTCTCTCCCTCATGCTCTCACCTGCACTCTCTCTCTCCCCCTCTCTCTCCCTCATTCTCTCTCTCCCCCACTCTCTCTCCCTCACTCTCTCTCTCCTGCACTCTCTCTCTGTCACTCTCTCTCTCTCCCACTCTCTCTCCCCCACTTTCGCTCCCTCACTCTCTCTCTCCCCCACTCTCTCCCCCACTCTCTCCCCCTCACCTTCTATCTCCCCGTCTCTCTCTCCCTCACTCTCTCTCCCCCTCTCTCGCCCTCATTCACTCTCTCTCTTCCCCCGCTCTCTCTCCCTCACTCTCTCCTCGCGCTCTCTCTCTTCCCCCCACTCTCTCTCCCACCCACTCTCTCCCACACTCTCTCTTCCTCTCTCTATCTTCTCCCAACTCTCTCTTCTCCACACTCTCACTTCCCCCACTCTCTCTCTCCCCCACTCTCTCTCCCTCTCTCTCTCTTTCCCCACTCTCTCCCGCACTCTCTCTCCCTCTCTCCCCCCACTCTCTCTCTTCCCCAATCTCTCTCCCCCACTCTCTCTCTCTCTTCTCCACACTTTCCCTTCCCCCCAGTCTCTCTCTTCCCCTCTCTCTCTCCCCCACTTTCTCTTCCTCTCTCTCTCTTCCCCAAAGTCTTTCTCTTCCCCACTCTCTCTCCCCGACTCTCTCCGCCTCTCTCTGTTCCCCCCCCCACTCTCTCTTCCCCTCTCGCTGTTCCCCCCACTCTCTCTCTCCTCCTCTCTCTGTTACACCCACTCTCTCTCTCCCCCACCCTCTCTCCCCCTCTCTCTCTCCCCATCGCTCTCTCCCCCCTCTCTCTCTCCCCTCTCTCACTCTCTCTTATGCTGTCTCTCCCCACTCTCACTCCCCCACTCTCTCTCCCCCACTCTCTCTCTCCCTTCCCCCCTCTCTCTCCCCGACTCTCTTACCCCCCACTCTCTTTCCCCCCACTCTCTCTCTCCCACTCTCTCTCCCCCACTCTCTCTTTCCCTCACTCTCTCTCTCCCCCGCCACTCTCTCTCCCCCACTCTCTCTCTCTTCCCCCCACTCTCTCTCCCCCACTCTCTCTCTTCCCCCCTCTCTCTCTCTCTCTCTCTCCCTCTCGCTCTCTCTTCCCCCACTACTTTCCCCCCACTCTGTCTCTCTTCCCCCACTCTCTCTCTCTCCCACTCTCTTTACCCCACTCTCTCTCTCTCTCTCCCCCACTCTCTCTCTTCCCCCACTCTCTCTCTCCCTCTCCCCCAGTCTCTCTTCCCCCACTCTCTCTCTCCCTCACTCTCTTTACCCCATTCTCTTTCTCTTCACCACACTCTCTCTCTTCCTCCCACTCTCTCTCTCTCCCTCTCTCTCTCCCCCACTCTCTCTCTCCCTCTCTCTCCCACTCTTTTCCCCACTCTCTGACAGTTGTTGGGAGCGGGAATAGTGCTTCGGAATTCTGCTGGGATTCGGGTTTTCCGCTGCTCTTTTGAAAAGACTGGGAAGCTGCCGGAAAGTCCCGAGTGTTTCCGATGTTTGGAAAGCTCTGTCTCTGCTTCAGCCGCTCTGAACCTGACACTCGCCATTTGGGAAGTTTCTCAAGCCTGTGTTATCTGGACACTGCTGACCTTGCTGACCCCTCATTCCGGCCAATGTCCGGCTCAGAAATGAATGGCTGGAATTTCCCCAAGGATCTGTAATTACTGTGAAATGTTCAGGAGAAAGTTGGACAAAGTCAATAGATTCTGACAGTTTCTATTCCACTGAAACAAAACTGATTCTTGGAAATCACATGATCTGGCAAATATTCAAAGGCTGTTCAAATCATTCACAGCAATCTCATTCAGGCACAATTCCCAGAATTGCTAACCCTGGAAGGAATGTTCCAACAGATTAATCAAATAACTGTCGAGAGTTAAAATTGAGCAACACACGAGAAAAAAAATATCGTCATTCAAAGCTTTGATCATTCACCAAACTGAACAGCTTACAGCAGATTTAAGGCTGGACTTTACACTGGGACAGTGAGAATCATTCACACTGGGACGGTGAGACTCATTCACACTGGGAGGGTGAGATCATTCACACTGGGACGGTGAGACTCATTCACACAGGGAGGGTGAGATCATTCACACTGGGACGGTGAGACTCATTCACACTGGGAGGGTGAGATCATTCACACTGGGACGGTGAGACTCATTCACACTGGGAGGGTGAGATCATTCACACTGGGACGGTGAGAATCATTCACACTGGGAGGGTGAGATCATTCACACTGGGACGGTGAGACTCATTCACACTGGGAGGGTGAGATCATTCACACTGGGACGGTGAGACTCATTCACACTGGGAGGGTGAGATCATTCACACTGGGACGGTGAGAATCATTCACACTGGGAGGGTGAGATCATTCACACTGGGACGGTGAGACTCATTCACACTGGGAGGGTGAGATCATTCACACTGGGACGGTGAGACTCATTCACACTGGGAGGGTGAGATCATTCACACTGGGACGGTGAGACTCATTCACACTGGGAGGGTGAGATCATTCACACTGGGACGGTGAGACTCATTCACACTGGGAGGGTGAGATCATTCACACTGGGACGGTGAGACTCATTCACACTGGGAGGGTGAGATCATTCACACTGGGACGGTGAGACTCATTCACACTGGGAGGGTGAGATCATTCACACTGGGACAGTGAGAATCATTCACACTGGGACGGTGAGACTCATTCACACTGGGACAGTGAGACTGATTCACACTGGGACAGTGAGAATCATTCACACTGGGACGGTGAGACTCATTCACACTGGGACGGTGAGACTCACTCACACTGGGACAGTGAGACTCATTCACACTGGGACAGTGAGACTCACTCACACTGGGACGGTGAGACTCATTCACACTGGGATGGTGAGACTCACTCACACTGGGACAGTGAGACTCATTCACACTGGGACAGTGAGACTCATTCACACTGGGACAGTGTGACTCACTGAAACTGGGACGGTGAGACTCACTGACACTGGGACGGTGAGACTCACTCACACTGGGACAGTGAGACTCACTCACACTGGGACAGTGAGACTCATTCACACTGGGACGGTGAGACTCATTCACACTGGGACGGTGAGACTCATTCACACTGGGACGGTGAGACTCACTCACACTGGGACGGTGAGACTCATTCACACTGGGACAGTGAGACTCACTCACACTGGGACGGTGAGACTCATTCACACTGGGATGGTGAGACTCACTCACACTGGGACAGTGAGACTCATTCACACTGGGACAGTGAGACTCATTCACACTGGGACAGTGTGACTCACTGAAACTGGGACGGTGAGACTCACTGACACTGGGACGGTGAGACTCACTCACACTGGGACAGTGAGACTCATTCACACTGGGACAGTGAGACTCACTCACACTGGGACGGTGAGACTCATTCACACTGGGATGGTGAGACTCACTCACACTGGGACAGTGAGACTCATTCACACTGGGACAGTGAGACTCATTCACACTGGGACAGTGTGACTCACTGAAACTGGGACGGTGAGACTCACTGACACTGGGACGGTGAGACTCACTCACACTGGGACAGTGAGACTCATTCACACTGGGACAGTGAGACTCATTCACACTGGGACGGTGAGACTCATTCACACTGGGACGGTGAGACTCATTCACACTGGGACGGTGAGACTCACTCACACTGGGACGGTGAGACTCATTCACACTGGGACAGTGAGACTCACTCACACTGGGACGGTGAGACTCATTCACACTGGGATGGTGAGACTCACTCACACTGGGACAGTGAGACTCATTCACACTGGGACAGTGAGACTCATTCACACTGGGACAGTGTGACTCACTGAAACTGGGACGGTGAGACTCACTGACACTGGGACGGTGAGACTCACTCACACTGGGACGGTGAGACTCATTCACACTGGGACGGTGAGACTCACTCAAACTGGGACGGTGAGACTCATTCACACTGGGACAGTGAGACTCATTCACACTGGGACAGTGAGACTCATTCACACTGGGACGGTGAGGCTCATTCACACTGGGACAGTGAGACTCATTCACACTGGGAGGGTGAGATCATTCACACTGGGACAGTGAGAATCATTCACACTGGGACGGACAGACTCACTCACACTGGGACAGTGAGACTGATTCACACTGGGATAGTGTGACTCACTCAAACTGGGACGGTGAGACTCATTCACACTGGGATGGTGAGACTCACTCACACTGGGACAGTGAGACTCATTCACACTGGGACAGTGTGACTCACTGAAACTGGGACGGTGAGACTCACTGACACTGGGACGGTGAGACTCACTCACACTGGGACGGTGAGACTCATTCAGACTGGGACGGTGAGACTCACTCACACTGGGACAGTGTGACTCACTGAAACTGGGACGGTGAGACTCACTCACACTGGGACAGTGTGACTCACTGAAACTGGGACGGTGAGACTCACTCACACTGGGACGGTGAGACTCATTCACACTGGGACGGTGAGACTCATTCACACTGGGGCAGTGAGACTCACTCACACTGGGACAGTGTGACTCACTGAAACTGGGACGGTGAGACTCACTCACACTGGGACGGTGAGACTCATTCACACTGGGACGGTGAGACTCATTCACACTGGGACGGTGAGACTCACTCACACTGGGACAGTGTGACTCACTGAAACTGGGACGGTGAGACTCACTCACACTGGGACGGTGAGACTCATTCACACTGGGACGGTGAGACTCATTCACACTGGGACAGTGAGAATCATTCACACTGGGACGGACAGACTCACTCACACTGGGACAGTGAGACTGATTCACACTGGGATAGTGTGACTCACTCAAACTGGGACGGTGAGACTCATTCACACTGGGATGGTGAGACTCACTCACACTGGGACAGTGAGACTCATTCACACTGGGACAGTGTGACTCACTGAAACTGGGACGGTGAGACTCACTGACACTGGGACGGTGAGACTCACTCACACTGGGACGGTGAGACTCATTCACACTGGGACGGTGAGACTCACTCACACTGGGACAGTGTGACTCACTGAAACTGGGACGGTGAGACTCACTCACACTGGGACAGTGTGACTCACTGAAACTGGGACGGTGAGACTCACTCACACTGGGACGGTGAGACTCATTCACACTGGGACGGTGAGACTCATTCACACTGGGGCAGTGAGACTCACTCACACTGGGACAGTGTGACTCACTGAAACTGGGACGGTGAGACTCACTCACACTGGGACGGTGAGACTCATTCACACTGGGACGGTGAGACTCACTCACACTGGGACAGTGTGACTCACTGAAACTGGGACGGTGAGACTCACTCACACTGGGACGGTGAGACTCACTCACACTGGGACGGTGAGACTCATTCACACTGGGACGGTGAGACTCACTCACACTGGGACAGTGTGACTCACTGAAACTGGGACGGTGAGACTCACTCACACTGGGACGGTGAGACTCATTCACACTGGGACGGTGAGACTCATTCACACTGGGACGGTGAGACTCACTCACACTGGGACAGTGTGACTCACTGAAACTGGGACAGTGTGACTCACTCACACTGGGACGGTGAGACTCACTCACACTGGGACGGTGAGACTCATTCACACTGGGACGGTGAGACTCACTCACACTGGGACAGTGTGACTCACTGAAACTGGGACGGTGAGACTCACTCACACTGGGACAGTGTGACTCACTGAAACTGGGACGGTGAGACTCATTCACACTGGGACGGTGAGACTCACTCACACTGGGACGGTGAGACTCATTCACACTGGGACAGTGAGACTCATTCACACTGGGACGGTGAGGCTCATTCACACTGGGGCGGTGAGACTCATTCACACTGGGACAGTGTGACTCACTGAAACTGGGACGGTGAGACTCACTCACACTGGGACGGTGAGACTCATTCACACTGGGACGGTGAGACTCATTCACACTGGGACGGTGAGGCTCATTCACACTGGGGCAGTGAGACTCACTCACACTGGGACAGTGTGACTCACTGAAACTGGGACGGTGAGACTCACTCACACTGGGACGGTGAGACTCATTCACACTGGGACGGTGAGACTCATTCACACTGGGACGGTGAGACTCACTCACACTGGGACAGTGTGACTCACTGAAACTGGGACGGTGAGACTCACTCACACTGGGACGGTGAGACTCACTCACACTGGGACGGTGAGACTCATTCACACTGGGACGGTGAGACTCACTCACACTGGGACAGTGTGACTCACTGAAACTGGGACGGTGAGACTCACTCACACTGGGACAGTGTGACTCACTGAAACTGGGACGGTGAGACTCATTCACACTGGGACGGTGAGACTCATTCACACTGGGACAGTGAGACTCATTCACACTGGGACAGTGAGACTCATTCACACTGGGACGGTGAGGCTCATTCACACTGGGGCAGTGAGACTTTATGCCTTGTTCATTCTGCGGACTGTGTTCAAATTCACAACCTTAAAGAAATTGCATGATGTCATTATTTGGCGGTTTTATTTCTTCAGTGTCCACTGCCGGAAACTAAACTGTACAAAATAGTAAGTAACATAGATAAAACACAATGCTTGAAATCTGAGATGAAAATATGCGAATACTGAGCATTGAACAGAGGTAATTAAGGGTTTTTGGGTGGTGGCTTCATCCTGTTTACTTGCTGGCAAATATTGAGGCTCCACCATGGAGCAGATTGCCACCTGCTGGATCTGTAAATACTGCACATCTGCACAGCCGAGATTCAGTGGTCAGTCTGTGTGGGGCCTGGTGTGGTCAGAGAATCAGTGGTCAGTCTGTGTGGGGCCTGGTGTGGTCAGAGAATCAGTGGTCAGTCTGTGTGGGGCCTGGTGTGGTCAGAGAATCAGTGGTCAGTCTGTGTGGTCGGTTTCAGTCAGCCACAAACATTGTCCCTGACCTCACCAGCAGGCAGGGTCTGAGATGCAGCTTCCCCTCCCTGAGTTTCCATCGTTCACCTGCCTTTCTGATCAGTGATCCAGAATCCAGGAGTACAATGGCGTCCAGTCGCTGTAGGGGCAGAGTTGTGGGTCACTGTCTCCAGACTGCGCCCACGGACTGGACGACAGCACTTGTCAGGTCAAAGTTCACCCTGTTCCCAGGAATGCTCATTGAGTGATCCTCAGGATCGTTAGGGGAGGTTAGCTTTATATCTTTCCATGGAGGGTAGCTAATGTAACCCCACTATGTAAAAAGGGAGGTAGTGAGAAAGCAGGGAATTATAGACCAGTCAGCCCGACGTCAGTAGTGGGGAAAATTCTAGAGTCCATTATCAAAGATTTTATAGCAAAGCACTTAGAGAACAGTGGTAGAATTGGGCAGAGTCAGCATGGATTTACGAAAGGGAAATCATGCTTGACAAATCTACTAGAATTCTTCGAGGATGTAACTAGTAGAGTTGAAGAGGGGGAGAGCCAGTGGATGTGGTTTATTTGGACTTTCAGAAGAATTTCGACAAAGTCCCACATAAGAGATTAGCATGTAAAATTAAAGCGCATGGGATTGGAGATAGTGTATTGCGATGGATAGAAAATTGTTTGGCAGACAGGAAACAAAGAGTCATGATAAATGGGTCTTTTTCCGAATGGCAGGCAGTGACTAGTGGGGTACCGCAGGGATCGGTGCTAGGACCCCAGCTATTCACAATATATATTAATGATTTAGATGAGGGAACTAAATGTAATATCTCCAAATTTGCAGATGACACAAAACTGGGTGGGAGGGTGAGTTGTGAGGAGGATGCAGAGAGGCTTCAGGGTGATTTGGACAAGTTGAGTGAGTGGGCAAATGCATGTCAGATAAATGTGAGGTTATCCACTTTGGTAGCAAAAACAGGAAGGCAGATTATTATCTGAACGGTGATAGATTGGGAAATGGGGAGGTGCAGCGAGACCTGGGTGTTCTCGTACACCAGTCGCTGAAGGTAAGCATGCAGGTGCAACACGTGGTAAAAAAGGCAAATGGTATGTTGGCCTTCATAGCGAGAGGATTCAAGTACGGGAGCAGGGATGTCTTGCTGCAATTATACAGGGCCTTGGTGAGGCCACACCTGGAATATTGTGTGCAGTTTTGGTCTCCTTATCTGAGGAAGGATGTTCTTGCTATAGAGGGAGTGCAGCGAAGGTTTACCAGACTGATTCCTGGGATGGTGGGACTGACGTGGGAGGAGAGATTGAGACGGTTAGGATTATATTCACTGGAGTTCAGAAGAGTGAGGGGGGATCTCATAGAAACCTATAAAATTCTAACAGGACTTGACAGGGTAGATGCAGGAAGGATGTTCCCGATGGTGGGGGAGTCCAGGACCAGGGGTCATAGTCTAAGGATACGGGGTAAACCTTTCAGGACTGAGATGAGGAGAAATTTCTTCACCCAGAGAGTGGTGAGCCTGTGGAATTCACTACCACAGAAAGCAGTTGAGGCCAAAACATTGTATGTTTTCAAGAAGGATTTAGATATAACTCTTGGATTTAAAGGCATCTAAGGTTATGGGGGGAAAGCGGGAACAGGTTACTGAGTTGGATGAGCTGCCATGATCATAATGGATGGTGGAGCAGGTTCGAAGGGCCGAATGGCCTACTCCTGCTCATATTTTCTACGACATAGGCCAGGCAATTAGCTCAATCGATGGCCCCAGTAGCAACAAAGGGTGATCCCGAGTGGCTCAGACCCACTGATTAAACTGACCACAGGCATTTCAGACGGGTAGGAGGACAGCTCAGTAACAAAGAGGGGCCCCCACTGGGTCACAGGGATACACCAACACTGGGACAGTGACAATCACTCATTCTGGGACAGTGAGACTCATTCACACTGGACAGTAAGACTGTACACACACTGGGACAGTGAGACTCACACTGGACAGTAAGACTGTACACACACTGGGACAGTGAGACTCACTCACACTGGACAGTAAGACTGTATACACACTGGAACAGTGAGACTCACTCACACTGGACAGTAAGACTGTACACACACTGGGACAGTGAGACTCACTCACACTGGACAGTAAGACTGTATACACACTGGGACAGTGAGACTCACTCACACTGGACAGTAAGACTGTATACACATTGGGACAGTGAGACGCACTCACACTGGGGCAGTAAGACTGTATACACACTGGGACAGTGAGACTCACTCACACTGGACAGTAAGACTGTATACACATTGGGACAGCGAGACGCACTCACACTGGGGCAGTAAGACTGTACACACACTGGGACAGTGAGACTCACTCACACTGGACAGTAAGACTGTACACACACTGGGACACTGAGACTCACTCACACGGGGACAGTGAGAATGTACACAAACTGGGACAGTGAGACTCACTCACACTGGACAGTAAGACTGCACTCACACTGGGACAATGAGACTGTACACACACTGGGACAGTGAGACTCACTCACACTGCACAGTAAGACTGTACACACACTGGGACACTGAGACTCACTCACACTGGACAGTAAGACTGTACAGACACTGGGACAGTGAGACACACTCACACTGGACAGTAAGACTGTACACTCACTGGGACAGGGAGACTCACTCACACTGGACAGTAAGACTGTATACACACTGGGACAGTGAGACTCACTCACACTGGACAGTAAGACTGTACACACACTGGGACAGTGAGACTCACACTGGACAGTAAGACTGTAAACACACTGGGACACTGAGACTCACTCACACTGGACAGTAAGACTGTACACACACTGGGAGAGTGAGACTCACTCACAGTGTACAGTAAGACTGTACACACACTGGGACAGTGAGACTCACTCACACAGGACAGTAAGACTGTACACACACTGGGACACTGAGACTCACTCACACTGGACAGTAAGACTGTACACACACTGGGAGAGTGAGACTCACTCACACTGGACAGTGAGACAGTACACACACTGGGACAGTGAGACTCACTCACAGAGGACAGTAAGACTGTACACACACTGGGACAGGGAGACTCACTCACACTTGGATGGTGAGACTCACCCACACTGGGACACTGAGACTCACTCACACTGGACAGTAAGAATGTACACACACTGGGACAGTGAGACTCACTCACACTGGACAGTAAGACTGTACACACACTGGGACAGTGAGACTCACTCACACAGGACAGTAAGACTGTACACACACTGGGACAGTGAGACTCACTCACACTTGGATGGTGAGACTCACCCACACTGGGACAGTGAGACTCACTCACACAGGTCAGTAAGACTGTAATCACACTGGGACAGTGAGACTCACTCACACTGGGACAGTGAGACTCACTCACACGTGACAGTAAGTCCGTACTCACACTGGGACAGTGAGAATCACTCACACGGGACAGTAAGTCCGTACTCACGCTGGGACAGTGAGACCCACTCACACTGGACAGTAAGACTGTACACACACTGGGACAGGGAGACTCACTCACACTTGGATGGTGAGACTCACTCACACTGGGATCGTGAGACTCACTCACACAGGACAGCAAGACTGTAATCACACTGGGACAGTGAGACTCACTCACACTGGGACAGTGAGACTCACTCACACGGGACAGTAAGTCCGTACTCACACTGGGACAGGGAGAATCACTCACACTGGACAGTGAGACTCACTCACACTGGGGCAGTAAGTCCGTACTCACACTGGGATAGTGAGAATCACTCAAACTGGGACAGTGAGACTCACTCACACTGGGGCAGTAAGTCCGTACTCAAACTGGGACAGTAAGACTGCACTCGCACTGGGACAGTGAGACTCACTCACACGGGACAGTAAGTCCGTACTCACACTGGGACAGTGAGACGCACTCACACAGGACAGTAAGACTGTAATCACACTGGGACAGTGAGTATCACTCAAACTGGGACAGTGAGACTCACTCACACTGGGACAGTGAGACTCACTCACACGGGACAGCAAGTCCGGACTCACACTGGGACAGTGAGAATCACTCACACTGGACATAGAGACTCACTCACACTGGGGCAGTAAGTCCGTACTCACACTGGGACAGTGAGAATCACTCAAACTGGGACAGTGAGACTCACTCACACTGGGGCAGTAGGTCCGTACTCACACTGGGACAGTGAGACTCACTCACACTGGACAGTAAGACTGTACTCACACAGGGACAGTGAGACTCACTCACACTGGGACAGTGAGAATCACTCACACGGGACAGAAAGTCCGTACTCACACTGGGACAGTGAGGCTCACTCACACTGGACAGTAAGACTGTACTCACACTGGGACACTGAGACTCACTCACACTACACAGTCAGACTGTACACACACTGGGACACTGAGACTCACTCACACTGGACAGTAAGACTGTACACACACTGGGACAGTGAGACTCACTCACACTGGACAGTAAAACTGTCCTCACACTGGGACAGTGAGACTCACTCACACTGGGACAGTAAGACTGTACACACACTGGGACACTGAGACTCACTCACACTGGACAGTAAGACTGTACTCACACTGGGACAGTGAGACTCACTCACACTGGGACAGTAAGACTGTACTCACACTGGGACAGTGAGACTCACTCACACTGGGACAGTGAGACTCACTCACACGGGACAGTAAGCCCGTACTCACACGGGACGGTGAGACTCACTCAAACTGGACAGTGAGACTGTACACACTGGGACACTGAGACTCACTCACACTGGACAGTAAGACTGTACACACACTGGGACACTGAGACTCACTCACACAGGACAGTAAGACTGTACACACACTGGGACACTGAGACTTACTCACACATTGGATGGTGAGACGCACTTACACTGGGACAGTGAGACTCACTCACACTTGGATGGTGAGACTCACTCACACTTGGATGGTGAGACTCACTCACACTTTGGACAGTGAGACTCACTCACACTGGGACAGTGAGACTCACTCACACAGGACAGTAAGACTGTACACACACTGGGACAGGGAGACTCATGCACACTGGGACAGTGAGACTTACTCAAACTGGGACAGTGAGACTCACTCACACTGGGGCAGTGAGACTTACTCAAACTGGGACAGTGAGACTCACTCACACTGGGGCAGTGAGATTCACTCAAACTGGGACAGTGAGAATGACTCAAACTGGGACAGTGAGACTCACTCAAACAGGGTCACAGAGATTCACTTACACTGCGACAGTGCGACACACTCACACTGGAACAGTGAGACTCACTCAAACTGGGACAGGGAGACACACTCACACTGGGGCAGTAAGTCCGTACTCACACTGGGACAGTGAGACTCACTCAAACTGGGACAGTAAGACTGCACTCACACTGGGACAGTGAGACTCACTCACACTGGGACAGTGAGACTCACTCACACTGGGTCAGTAAGTCCGTACTCACACTGGGACAGTGAGAATCACTCACACTGGACAGTGAGACTCACTCACACTGGGGCAGTAAGTCCGTACTCACACTGGGACAGTGAGAATCACTCAAACTGGGACAGTGAGACTCACTCACACTGGGGCAGTAAGTCCGTACTCACACTGGACAGTAAGACTGCACTCACACTGGGACAGTGAGACTCACTCACACGGGACAGTAAGTCCGTACTCACACTGGGACAGTGAGACTCACTCACACAGGACAGTAAGACTGTACTCACACTGGGACAGTGAGACTCACTCACACTGGGACAGTGAGACTCACTCACACGGGACAGTAAGCCTGTACTCACACGGGACGGTGAGACTCACTCACACTGGACAGTAAGACTGTACACACACTGGGACACTGAGACTCACTCACACTGGACAGTAAGAATGTACACACACTGGGACACTGAGACTCACTCACACAGGACAGTAAGACTGTACACACACTGGGACACTGAGACTTACTCACACATTGGATGGTGAGACGCACTCACACTGGGACAGTGAGACTCACTCACACTTGGATGGTGAGACTCACTCACACTTTGGACAGTGAGACTCACTCACACTTGGATGGTGAGACTCACTCACACTTTGGACACTGAGACTCACTCACACGGGACAGTAAGTCCGTACTCACACTGGGACAGTGAGAATCACTCACACTGGACAGTGAGACTCACTCACACTGGGGCAGTAAGTCCGTACTCACACTGGGACAGTGAGACTCACTCAAACTGGGACAGTAAGACTGCACTCACACTGGGACAGTGAGACTCACTCACACGGGACAGTAGGTCCGTACTCACACTGGGACAGTGAGACCCACTCACACTGGACAGTAAGACTGGACACACACTGGGACAGGGAGACTCACTCACACTTGGATGGTGAGACTCACTCACACTGGGATAGTGAGACTCACTCACACAGGACAGTAAGACTGTAATCACACTGGGACAGTGAGCCTCACTCACACGGTACAGTAAGTCCGGACTCACACTGGGACAGTGAGAATCACTCACACTGGACAGTAAGACTGTACTCACAAAGGGACAGTGAGACTCACTCACACTGGGACAGTGAGACTCACTCACACGGGACAGTAAGTCCATACTCACACTGGGACAGTGAGACTCACTCACACTGGACAGTAAGACTGTACTCACACTGGGACACTGAGACTCACTCACATTGGACAGTAAGACTGTACACACACTGGGACACTGAGACTCACTCACACTGGACAGTAAGACTGTACACACACTGGGACAGTGAGACTCACTCACACTGGATAGTAAGACTGTACACACACTGGGACAGTGAGACTCACTCACACTGGGACAGTGAGACTCACTCACACGGGACAGTAAGACTGTACACACACTGGGACACTGAGACTCACTCACACAGGACAGTAAGACTGTAATCACACTGGGACAGTGAGAATCACTCAAACTGGGACAGTGAGACTCACTCACACTGGGACAGTGAGACTCACTCACACGGGACAGCAAGTCCGGACTCACACTGGGACAGTGAGAATCACTCACACTGGACATAGAGACTCACTCACACTGGGGCAGTAAGTCCGTACTCACACTGGGACAGTGAGAATCACTCAAACTGGGACAGTGAGACTCACTCACACTAGGGCAGTAGGTCCGTACTCACACTGGGACAGTGAGACTCACTCACACTGGGGCAGTAGGTCTGTACTCACACTGGGACAGTGAGACTCACTCAAACTGGACAGTAAGACTGTAATCACACTGGGACAGTGAGACTCACTCACACTGGACAGTAAGACTGTACACACACTGGGACAGTAAGACTGCACTCACACTGGGACAGTGAGACTCACTCACACGGGACAGTAAGTCCGTACTCACACTGGGACAGTGAGACTCACTCACACAGGACAGTAAGACTGTACTCACACTGGGACAGTGAGACTCACTCACACTGGGACAGTGAGACTCACTCACACGGGACAGTAAGCCCGTACTCACACGGGACGGTGAGACTCACTCACACTGGACAGTAAGACTGTACACACACTGGGACACTGAGACTCACTCACACTGGACAGTAAGACTGTACACACACTGGGACACTGAGACTCACTCACACAGGACAGTAAGACTGTACACACACTGGGACACTGAGACTTACTCACACATTGGATGGTGAGACGCACTCACACTGGGACAGTGAGACTCACTCACACTTGGATGGTGAGACTCACTCACACTTTGGACAGTGAGACTCACTCACACTGGGACAGTGAGACTCACTCACACGGGACAGTAAGTCCGTACTCACACTGGGACAGTGAGAATCACTCACACTGGACAGTGAGACTCACTCACACTGGGGCAGTAAGTCCGTACTCACACTGGGACAGTGAGACTCACTCAAACTGGGACAGTAAGACTGCACTCACACTGGGACAGTGAGACTCACTCACACGGGACAGTAAGTCCGTACTCACACTGGGACAGTGAGACCCACTCACACTGCACAGTAAGACTGTACACACACTGGGACAGGGAGACTCACTCACACTTGGATGGTGAGACTCACTCACACTGGGATAGTGAGACTCACTCACACAGGACAGTAAGACTGTAATCACACTGGGACAGTGAGCCTCACTCACACGGGACAGTAAGTCCGGACTCACACTGGGACAGTGAGAATCACTCACACTGGACAGTAAGACTGTACTCACAAAGGGACAGTGAGACTCACTCACACTGGGACAGTGAGACTCACTCACACTGGACAGTAAGACTGTACTCACACTGGGACACTGAGACTCACTCACACTGGACAGTAAGACTGTACACACACTGGGACAGTGAGACTCACTCACACTGGGACAGTGAGACTCACTCACACGGGACAGTGAGACTCACTCACACGGGACAGTAAGCCCGTACTCACACTGGGACGGTGAGACTCACTCACACTGGACAGTAAGACTGCACACACACTGGGACACTGATACTCACTCACACGGGACAGTAAGACTGTACACACACTGGGACACTGAGACTCACTCACACTGGACAGTAAGACTGCACACACACTGGGACACTGAGACTCACTCATACTGGACAGTAAGACTGTACACACACTGGGACAGTGAGACTCACTCACACTGGACAGTAAGACTGTACTCACACTGGGACAGTGAGACTCACTCACACTGGGACAGTGAGACCCACTCACACGGGACAGTAAGCCCGTACTCACACTGGGACAGTGAGAATCACTCACACTGGACAGTGAGACTCACTCACACTGGGGCAGTAAGTCCGTACTCACACTGGGACAGTGAGAATCACTCAAACTGGGACAGAGAGACTCACTCACACTGGGGCAGTAAGTCCGTACTCACACTGGGACAGTAAGACTGCACTCACACTGGGACAGTGAGACTCACTCACACAGGACAGTAAGTCCGTACTCACACTGGGACAGTGAGACCCACTCACACTGGACAGTAAGACTGTACACACACTGGGACAGGGAGACTCACTCACACTTGGATGGTGAGACTCACTCACACTGGGATAGTGAGACTCACTCACACAGGACAGTAAGACTGTAATCACACTGGGACAGTGAGAATCACTCACACTGTGAGAGTGAGACTCACTCACACTGGGACAGTGAGACTCACTCACACGGAACAGTAAGTCCGTACTCACACTGGGACAGTGAGAATCACTCACACTGGACATTGAGACTCACTCACACTGGGGCAGTAAGTCCGTACTCACACTGGGACAGTGAGAATCACTCAAACTGGGACAGTGAGACTCACTCACACTGGGGCAGTAAGTCCGTACTCACACTGGGACAGTGAGACTCACTCAAACTGGGACAGTAAGACTGCACTCGCACTGGGACAGTGAGACTCACTCACACGGGACAGTAAGTCCGTACTCACACTGGGATAGTGAGACCCACTCACACTGGACAGTAAGACTGTCCTCACACTGGGACAGTGAGACTCACTCACACTGGGACAGTAAGACTGTACTCACACTGGGACAGTGAGACTCACTCACACTGGGACAGTAAGACTGTACTCACACTGGGACAGTGAGACTCACTCACACTGGGACAGTGAGACTCACTCACACGGGACAGTAAGCCCGTACTCACACGGGACGGTGAGACTCACTCACACTGGACAGTAAGACTGTACACACACTGGGACACTGAGACTCACTCACACTGGACAGTAAGACTGTACACACACTGGGACACTGAGACTCACTCACACAGGACAGTAAGACTGTACACACACTGGGACACTGAGACTTACTCACACATTGGATGGTGAGACGCACTCACACTGGGACAGTGAGACTCACTCACACTTGGATGGTGAGACTCACTCACACTTGGATGGTGAGACTCACTCACACTTTGGACAGTGAGACTCACTCACACTGGGACAGTGAGACTCACTCACACAGGACAGTAAGACTGTACACACACTGGGACAGGGAGACTAATGCACACTGGGACAGTGAGACTTACTCAAACTGGGACAGTGAGACTCACTCACACTGGGGCAGTGAGACTTACTCAAACTGGGACAGTGAGACTCACTCACACTGGGGCAGTGAGATTCACTCAAACTGGGACAGTGAGAATGACTCAAACTGGGACAGTGAGACTCACTCAAACAGGGTCACAGAGATTCACTTACACTGCGACAGTGCGACACACTCACACTGGAACAGTGAGACTCACTCAAACTGGGACAGGGAGACTCACTCACATTGGGGCAGTAAGTCCGTACTCACACTGGGACAGTGAGAATCACTCAAACTGGGACAGTGAGACACACTCACACTGGGCAGTAAGTCCGTACTCACACTGGGACAGTGAGACTCACTCAAACTGGGACAGTAAGACTGCACTCACACTGGGACAGTGAGACTCACTCACACTGGGACAGTGAGACTCACTCACACTGGGTCAGTAAGTCCGTACTCACACTGGGACAGTGAGAATCACTCACACTGGACAGTGAGACTCACTCACACTGGGGCAGTAAGTCCGTACTCACACTGGGACAGTGAGAATCACTCAAACTGGGACAGTGAGACTCACTCACACTGGGGCAGTAAGTCCGTACTCAAACTGGGACAGTAAGACTGCACTCACACTGGGACAGTGAGACTCACTCACACGGGACAGTAAGTCCGTACTCACACTGGGACAGTGAGACTCACTCACACGGGACAGTAAGTCCGTACTCACACTGGGACAGTGAGACTCACTCACACAGGACAGTAAGACTGTACTCACACTGGGACAGTGAGACTCACTCACACTGGGACAGTGAGAATCACTCACACGGGACAGTAAGCCCGTACTCACACGGGACGGTGAGACTCACTCACACTGGACAGTAAGACTGTACACACACTGGGACACTGAGACTCACTCACACTGGACAGTAAGACTGTACACACACTGGGACACTGAGACTCACTCACACAGGACAGTAAGACTGTACACACACTGGGACACTGAGACTTACTCACACATTGGATGGTGAGACGCACTCACACTGGGACAGTGAGACTTACTCACACTTGGATGGTGAGACTCACTCACACTTTGGACAGTGAGACTCACTCACACTGGGACAGTGAGACTCACTCACACGGGACAGTAAGTCCGTACTCACACTGGGACAGTGAGAATTACTCACACTGGACAGTGAGACTCACTCACACTGGGGCAGTAAGTCCGTACTCACACTGGGACAGTGAGACTCACTCAAACTGGGACAGTAAGACTGCACTCACACTGGGACAGTGAGACTCACTCACACGGGACAGTAAGTCCGTACTCACACTGGGACAGTGAGACCCACTCACACTGCACAGTAAGACTGTACACACACTGGGACAGGGAGACTCACTCACACTTGGATGGTGAGACTCACTCACACTGGGATAGTGAGACTCACTCACACAGGACAGTAAGACTGTAATCACACTGGGACAGTGAGCCTCACTCACACGGGACAGTAAGTCCGGACTCACACTGGGACAGTGAGAATCACTCACACTGGACAGTAAGACTGTACTCACAAAGGGACAGTGAGACTCACTCACACTGGGACAGTGAGACTCACTCACACTGGACAGTAAGACTGTACTCACACTGGGACACTGAGACTCACTCACACTGGACAGTAAGACTGTACACACACTGGGACAGTGAGACTCACTCACACTGGGACAGTGAGACTCACTCACACGGGACAGTGAGACTCACTCACACAGGACAGTAAGCCCGTACTCACACTGGGACGGTGAGACTCACTCACACTGGACAGTAAGACTGCACACACACTGGGACACTGAGACTCACTCACACGGGACAGTAAGACTGTACACACACTGGGACACTGAGACTCACTCACACTGGACAGTAAGACTGCACACACACTGGGACACTGAGACTCACTCATACTGGACAGTAAGACTGTACACACACTGGGACAGTGAGACTCACTCACACTGGACAGTAAGACTGTACTCACACTGGGACAGTGAGACTCACTCACACTGGGACAGTGAGACTCACTCACACGGGACAGTAAGCCCGTACTCACACTGGGACAGTGAGAATCACTCACACTGGACAGTGAGACTCACTCACACTGGGGCAGTAAGTCCGTACTCACACTGGGACAGTGAGAATCACTCAAACTGGGACAGAGAGACTCACTCACACTGGGGCAGTAAGTCCGTACTCACACTGGGACAGTAAGACTGCACTCACACTGGGACAGTGAGACTCACTCACACAGGACAGTAAGTCCGTACTCACACTGGGACAGTGAGACCCACTCACACTGGACAGTAAGACTGTACACACACTGGGACAGGGAGACTCACTCACACTTGGATGGTGAGACTCACTCACACTGGGATAGTGAGACTCACTCACACAGGACAGTAAGACTGTAATCACACTGGGACAGTGAGAATCACTCACACTGTGAGAGTGAGACTCACTCACACTGGGACAGTGAGACTCACTCACACGGGACAGTAAGTCCGTACTCACACTGGGACAGTGAGAATCACTCACACTGGACATTGAGACTCACTCACACTGGGGCAGTAAGTCCGTACTCACACTGGGACAGTGAGAATCACTCAAACTGGGACAGTGAGACTCACTCACACTGGGGCAGTAAGTCCGTACTCACACTGGGACAGTGAGACTCACTCAAACTGGGACAGTAAGACTGCACTCGCACTGGGACAGTGAGACTCACTCACACGGGACAGTAAGTCCGTACTCACACTGGGATAGTGAGACCCACTCACACTGGACAGTAAGACTGTACACACACTGGGACAGGGAGACTCACTCACACTTGGATGGTGAGACTCACTCACACTGGGATAGTGAGACTCACGCACACAGGACAGTAAGACTGTAATCACACTGGGACAGTGAGACTCACTCACACGGGACAGTAAGTCCGTACTCACACTGGGACAGTGAGAATCGCTCACACTGGACTGTAAGACTGTACTCACACAGGGTCAGTGAGACTCACTCACACTGGGACAGTGAGACTCACTCACACTGGACAGTAAGACTGTTCTCAAAACAAAGAACAAAGAACAAAGATAATTACAGCACAGGAACAGGCCCTTCGGCCCTCCAAGCCTGCGCCGATCCAGATCCTCTATCTAAACATGTCGCCTATTTTCTAAGGGTCTGTATCTCTTTTCTTCCTGCCCATTCATGTATCTGTCTAGATACATCTTAAAAGACTCCATCGTGCCCGCATCTACCACCTCCGCTGGCAATGCGTTCCAGGTGCCCACCACCCTCTGCGTAAAGAACTTTCCACGCATATCCCCCCTAAACTTTTCCCCTTTCACTTTGAACTCGTGTCCTCTAGTAATTGAAACCCCCACTGTGGGAAAAAGCTTCTTGCTATCCACCTTGTCTATACCTCTCATGATTTTGTACACCTCAATCAGGTCCCCCCTCAACCTCCGTCTTTCTAATGAAAATAATCCTAATCTACTCAACCTCTCTTCATAGCTAGCGCCCTCCATACCAGGCAACATCCTGGTGAACCTCCTCTGCACCCTTTCCAAAGCATCCACATCCTTTTGATAATGTGGCGACCAGAACTGTACGCAGTATTCCAAATGTGGCCGAACCAAAGTCCTATACAACTGTAACATGACCTGCCAACTCTTGTACTCAATGCCCCGTCCGATGAAGGAAAGCATGCCGTATGCCTTCTTGACCACTCTATTTACCTGCGTTGCCACCTTCAGGGAACAATGGACCTGAACACTCAAATCTCTCTGGACATCAATTTTCCCCAGGACTTTTCCATTTACTGTATAGTTCACTCTTGAATTGGATCTTCCAAAATGCATCACCTCGCATTTGCCCTGATTGAACTCCATCTGCCATTTCTCTGCCCAACTCTCCAATCTATCTTTATTCTGCTGTATTCTCTGACAGTCCCCTTCACTATCTGCTACTCCACCAATCTTAGTGTCGTCTGCAAACTTGCTAATCAGTCCACCTATACTTTCCTCCAAATCATTAATATATATCACAAACAACAGTGGTCCCAGCACGGATCCCTGTGGAACACCACTGGTCACAAGTCTCCATTTTGAGAAACTCCCTTCTACTGCTACTCTCTGTCTCCTGTTGCCCAGCCAGTTCTTTATCCATCTAGCTAGTACACCTTGGACCCCAAGCGCCTTCACTTTCTCCATCAGCCTGCCATGGGGAACCTTATCAAACGCCTTACTGAAGTCCATGTATATGACATCGACAGCCCTTCCGTCATCAATCAACTTTGTCACTTCCTCAAAGAATTCTATTAAGTTGGTTAGACATGACCTTCCCTGCACAAAACCATGTTGCCTATCACTGATGAGCCCATTTTCTTCCAAATGGGAATAGATCCTATCCCTCAGTATCTTCTCCAGCAGCTTCCCTACCACTGACGTCAGGCTCACCGGTCTATAATTACCTGGATTATCCCTGCTACCCTTCTTAAACAAGGGGACAACATTAGCAATTCTCCAGTCCTCCGGGACCTCACCCGTGTTTAAGGATGCTGCAAAGATATCTGTTAAGGCCCCAGCTATTTCCTCTCTCGCTTCCCTCAGTAACCTGGGATAGATCCCATCCGGACCTGGGGACTTGTCCACCTTAATGCCTTTTAGATTACCCAACACTTCCTCCCTCCTTATGCCGACTTGACCTAGAGTAATCAAACATCTGTCCCTAACCTCAACATCCGTCATGTCCCTCTCCTCGGTGAATACCGATGCAAAGTACTCGTTTAGAATCTCACCCATTTTCTCTGAGTCCAAGCATAACTTTCCTCCTTTGTCCTTTAGTGGGCCAATCCTTTCTCTAGTTACCCTCTTTCTCCTTATATATGAATAAAAGGCTTTGGGATTTTCCTTAACCCTGTTTGCTAAAGATATTTCATGACCCCTTTTAGCCCTCTTAATTCCTCGTTTCAGATTGGTCCTACATTCCCGATATTCTTTCAAAGCTTCGTCTTTCATCAGCCGCCTAGACCTTATGTATGCTTCCTTTTTCCTCTTAGCTAGTCTCACAATTTCACCTGTCATCCATGGTTCCCTAATCTTGCCATTTCTATCCCTCATTTTCACAGGAACATGTCTCTCCTGCACGCTAATCAACCTCTCTTTAAAAGCCTCCCACATATCACATGTGGATTTACCTTCAAACAGCTGCTCCCAATCTACATTTCCCAGCTCCTGCCGAATTTTGGTATAGTTGGCCTTCCCCCAATTTAGCACTCTTCCTTTAGGACCACTCTCGTCTTTGTCCATGAGTATTTTAAAGCTTACGGAATTGTGATCACTATTCCCAAAGTAGTCCCCTACTGAAACTTTAACCACCTGGCCGGGCTCATTCCCCAACACCAGGTCCAGTATGGCCCCTTCCCGAGTTGGACTATTTACATACTGCTCTAGAAAACCCTCCTGGATGCTCCTTACAAATTCTGCTCCATCTGGACCTCTAACACTAAGCGAATCCCAGTCAATGTTGGGAAAATTAAAATCTCCTATCACCACCACCCTGTTGCTCCTACATCTTTCCATAATCTGTTTACATATTTGTACCTCTATCTCACGCTCGCTGTTGGGAGGCCTGTAGTACAGTCCCAACATTGTTACCGCACCCTTCCTATTTCTGAGTTCTGTCCATATTGCCTCACTGCTCGAGTCCTCCATAGTGCCCTCCTTCAGCACAGCTGTGATATCCTCTTTGACCAGTAATGCAACTCCTCCACCCCTTTTACCTCCCTCTCTATCCCGCCTGAAGCATCGATATCCTGGGATATTTAGTTGCCAATCATGCCCTTCCCTCAACCAAGTCTCAGAAATAGCAATAACATCATACTCCCAGGTACTAATCCAAGCCCTAAGTTCATCTGCCTTACCAACTACACTTCTTGCATTAAAGCAAATGCACCTCAGACCACCAGTCCCTTTATATTCATCATCTGCTCCCTGCCTGCTCTTCCCCTTAGTCACACTGACTTCATGATCTAGTTTCTTACAGGCTTTTGTTACTACCTCCTCACTGTCAACTGACCTCAATTGGTTCCCATCCCCCTGCCACATTAGTTTAAACCCTCCCCAACAGCGTTAGCAAAAGCACCTCCAAGGACATTGGTTCCAGTCCGGCCCAGGTGTAGACCGTCCAATTTGTAATAGTCCCACCTCCCCCAGAACCGGTCCCAATGTCCCAAAAATCTGAACCCCTCCTTCCTGCACCATCTCTCAAGCCACGCATTCATCCTGACTATTCTTTCATTTTTACTCTGACTATCACGTGGCACTGGTAGTAATCCTGAGATTACTACCTCTGAGGTCCTACTTTTTAACTTGGCTCCTAACTCCCTAAACTCTGCTTGTAGGACCTCATCCCGTTTTTTACCTATATCATTGGTGCCTATGTGCACAATGACAACTGGCTGTTCACCCTCCCCCTTTAGAATGTTCTGCAGCCGATCTGAGACATCCCTGACCCGTGCACCTGGGAGGCAACATACCATTCGGGAGCCTCGTTTTCGACCACAGAACCGCCTGTCTACTCCCCTTACAATCGAATCCCCTACGACTATAGCCCTTCCACTCTTTTTCCCGCCCTTCTGAGCAGCAGAGCCAGCCACGGTGCCATGGACCTGGCTACTGCTGCCTTCCCCTGGTGAGCCATCTCCCTCAACAGTATCCAAAACGGTATACTTGTTTTGGAGGGAGATGACCGCAGGGGACTCAGCGCTGCCTTCCTGCTCTTTCTCTGCCTTTTGGTCACCCATTCCCTTTCTCCCTCAGCAATCCTAATCTGCGGTGTGACCAATTCACTAAACGTGCTATCCACGACCTCCTCAGCATCGCGCATGCTCCAAAGTGAGTCCATCCGCAGCTCGAGAGCCGTCATGCGGTCTAACAAGAGCTGCAGCTGGACACACTTCCTGCACGTGAAGGAGTCATGGACATCAGCCGTGTCCCTGAGCTCCCACATTGAGCAAGAGGAGCATGATACGGGTCTGAGATCTCCTGCCATTTTTAATCTTAAGTTTAAACTTAGTTAAATGAAAAAGGAACGAAAAGTTTTTACCAATCACAATAAAACCAGAGAAATCGAAAAAGCCTGACCTTATAAACACCCCACCGAGTCCTTTTTTTTTTGGTTAGAGGAGGAGGGTGGGTGGGAGACACTACAAGTGTGGTGTCTCGGGTTCAGAAACCGCCCAAATATATAGTGTTTTACTTCCCCAGCAGCCCCCTGGCCTCCGCCGAAAAACAAAAGGAAATTAAATTTACTTTCAAACTGACTTTCCCAGCTGCTCCCTCGCTCACACGCTGCTCCCGAAAAAGCTGCTGCACTGGGACACTGAGACTCACTCACACTGGACAGTAAGACTGTACACACACTGGGACAGTGAGACTCACTCACACTGGACAGTAAGACTGTACACACACTGGGACAGTGAGACTCACTCACACTGGACAGTAAGACTGTACACACACTGGGACAGTGAGACTCACTCACACGGGACAGTACGCCCGTACTCACACTGGGACGGTGAGACTCACTCACACTGGACAGTAAGACTGTACACACACTGGGACACTGAGACTCACTCACACTGGACAGTAAGACTGTACACACACTGGGACACTGAGACTCACTCACACTGGACAGTAAGACTGGACACACACTGGGACAGTGAGACTCACTCACACTGGACAGTAAGACTGTACTCACACTGGGACAGTGAGACTCACTCACACTGGGACAGTGAGACTCACTCACACGGGACAGTAAGCCCGTACTCACACTGGGACGGTGAGACTCACTCACACTGGACAGTAAGACTGCACACACTGGGACACTGAGACTCACTCACACTGGACAGTAAGAATGTACACACACTGGGACACTGAGACTCACTCACACTGGACAGTAAGACTGTACACACACAGGGACACTGAGACTTACTCACACTTGGATGGTGAGACTCACTCACACTGGGACAGTGAGACTCACTCACACTTGGATGGTGAGACTCACTCACACTTGGATGGTGAGACTCACTCACACTTTGGACAGTGAGACTCACTCACACTGGGACAGTGACACTCACTCACACAGGACAGTAAGACTGTACACACACTGGGACAGGGAGACTCATGCACACTGGGACAGTGAGACTTACTCAAACTGGGACAGTGAGACACACTCACACTGGGGCAGTGAGACTTACTCAAACTGGGACAGTGAGACTCACTCACACTGGGGCAGTGAGATTCACTCAAACTGGGACAGTGAGAATGACTCAAACTGGGACAGTGAGACTCACTCAAACTGGGTCACAGAGATTCAATTACACTGCGACAGTGCGACACACTCACACTGGAACAGTGAGACTCACTCAAACTGGGACAGGGAGACTCACTCACACTGGGGCAGTAAGTCCGTACTCACACTGGGACAGTGAGAATCACTCAAACTGGGACAGTGAGACACACTCACACTGGGGCAGTAAGTCCGTACTCACACTGGGACAGTGAGACTCACTCAAACTGGGACAGTAAGACTGCACTCACACTGGGACAGTGAGACTCACTCACACTGGGACAGTGAGACTCACTCACACTGGGACAGTAAGTCCGTACTCACACTGGGACAGTGAGAATCACTCACACTGGACAGTGAGACTCACTCACACTGGGGCAGTAAGTCCGTACTCACACTGAGACAGTGAGAATCACTCAAACTGGGAGAGTGAGACTCACTCACACTGGGGCAGTAAGTCCGTACTCAAACTGGGACAGTAAGAATGCACTCACACTGGGACAGTGAGACTCACTCACATGGGACAGTAAGTCCGTACTCACACTGGGACAGTGAGACTCACTCACACAGGGCAGTAAGACTGTAATCACACTGGGACAGTGAGAATCACTCACACTGGGACAGTGAGACTCACTCACACTGGGACAGTGAGACTCACTCACACGGGACAGTAAGTCCGTACTCACACTGGGACAGTGAGAATCACTCACACTGGACAGTGAGACTCACTCACACTGGGGCAGTAAGTCCGTACTCACACTGGGACAGTGAGACTCACTCAAACTGGGACAGTAAGACTGCACTCACACTGGGGCAGTAAGTCCGTACTCACAATGGGACAGTGAGACTCACTCAAACTGGGACAGTAAGACTGCACTCACACTGGGAGAGTGAGACTCACTCACACGGGACAGTAAGTCCATACTCACACTGGGACAGTGAGACCCACTCACACTGGACAGTAAGACTGTACACACACTGGGACAGGGAGACTCACTCACACTTGGATGGTGAGACTCACTCACACTGGGATAGTGAGACTCACTCACACAGGACAGTCAGACTGTAATCACACTGGGACAGTGAGACTCACTCACACGGGACAGTAAGTCCGGAATCACACTGGGACAGTGAGAATCACTCACACTGGACAGTAAGACTGTACTCACAAAGGGACAGTGAGACTCACTCACACTGGGACAGTGAGACTCACTCACACGGGACAGTAAGTCCATACCCACACTGGGACAGTGAGACTCACTCACACTGGACAGTAAGACTGTACTCACACTGGGACACTGAGACTCACTCACACTGGACAGTAAGACTGTACACACACTGGGACAGTGAGACTCACTCACACTGGACAGTAAGACTGTACACACACTGGGACAGTGAGACTCACTCACACTGGACAGTAAGACTCACTCACACCGAACAGTAAGCCCGTACTCACACTGGGACGGTGAGACTCACTCACACTGGACAGTAAGACTGTACACACACTGGGACACTGAGACTCACTCACACTGGACAGTAAGACTGTACACACACTGGGACACTGAGACTCACTCATACTGGACAGTAAGACTGTTCTCACACTGGGACAGTGAGACTCACTCACACGGGACAGTAAGCCCGTACTCACACTGGGACAGTGAGAATCACTCACACTGGACAGTGAGACTCACTCACACTGGGGCAGTAAGTCCGTACTCACACTGGGACAGTGAGAATCACTCAAACTGGGACTGAGAGACTCACTCACACTGGGGCAGTAAGTCCGTACTCAAACTGGGACAGTAAGACTGCACTCACACTGGGACAGTGAGACTCACTCACACAGGACAGTAAGTCCGTACTCACACTGGGACAGTGAGACCCACTCACACTGGACAGTAAGACTGTACACACACTGGGGCAGGGAGACTCACTCACACTTGGATGGTGAGACTCACTCACACTGGGATAGTGAGACTCACTCACACAGGACAGTAAGACTGTAATCACACTGGGACAGTGAGAATCACTCACACTGGGAGAGTGAGACTCACTCACACTGGGACAGTGAGACTCACTCACACGGGACAGTAAGTCTGTACTCACACTGGGACAGTGAGAATCACTCACACTGGGACAGTGAGACTCACTCACACTGGGGCAGTAAGTCCGTACTCACACTGGGACAGTGAGACTCACTCAAACTGGGACAGTAAGACTGCACTCGCACTGGGACAGTGAGACTCACTCACAAGGGACAGTAAGTCCGTACTCACACTGGGACAGTGAGACCCACTCACACTGGACAGTAAGACTGTACACACACTGGGACAGGCAGACTCACTCACACTTGGATGGTGAGACTCACTCACACTGGGATAGTGAGACTCACGCACACAGGACAGTAAGACTGTAATCACACTGGGACAGTGAGACTCACTCACACGGGACAGTAAGTCCGTACTCACACTGGGACAGTGAGAATCGCTCACACTGGACAGTAAGACTGTACTCACACAGGGACAGTGAGACTCACTCACACTGGGACAGTGAGACTCACTCACACGGGACAGTAAGTCCGTACTCACACTGGGACAGTGAGACTCACTCACACTGGACAGTAAGACTGTACTCACACTGGGACACTGAGACTCACTCACACTGGACAGTAAGACTGTACACACACTGGGACACTGAGACTCACTCACACTGGGACAGTGAGACTCACTCACACGGGACAGTAAGTCCGTACTCACACTGGGACAGTGAGACTCACTCACACTGGACAGTAAGACTGTACTCACACTGGGACACTGAGACTCACTCACACTGGACAGTAAGACTGTACACACACTGGGACACTGAGACTCACTCACACTGGACAGTAAGACGGTACACACACTGGGACAGTGAGACTCACTCACACTGGACAGTAAGACTGTACACACACTGGGACAGTGAGACTCACTCACACGGGACAGTAAGCCCGTACTCACACTGGGACGGTGAGACTCACTCACACTGGACAGTAAGACTGTACACACACTGGGACACTGAGACTCACTCACACTGGACAGTAAGACTGTACACACACTTTGACACTGAGACTCACTCACACTGGACAGTAAGACTGTACACACACTGGGACAGTGAGACTCACTCACACTGGACAGTAAGACTGTACTCACACTGGGACAGTGAGACTCACTCACACTGGGACAGTGAGACTCACTCACACGGGACAGTAAGCCCGTACTCACACTGCGACAGTGAGACTCACTCACACTGGACAGTAAGACTGTACACACACTGGGACACTGAGACTCACTCACACTGGACAGTAAGACTGTACACACACTGGGACACTGAGACTCACTCACACTGGACAGTAAGACTGTACACACACTGGGACACTGAGACTCACTCACACTGGACAGTAACACTGTACACACACTGGGACACTGAGACTCACTCACACTGGACAGTAAGACTGTACACACACTGGGACACTGAGACTTACTCACACTTGGATGGTGAGACTCACTCACACTGGGACAGTGAGACTCACTCACACTTGGATGGTGAGACTCACTCACACTTGGATGGTGATACTCACTCACACTTGGATGGTGAGACTCACTCACACTTGGATGGTGAGACTCACTCACACTGGGACAGTGAGACTCACTCACACAGGACAGTAAGACTGGACACACACTGGGACAGGGAGACTCATGCACACTGGGACAGTGAGACTTACTCAAACTGGGACAGTGAGACTCACTCACACTGGGGCAGTGAGACTTACTCAAACTGGGACAGTGAGACTCACTCACACTGGGGCAGTGAGATTCACTCAAACTGGGACAGTGAGAATGACTCAAACTGGGACAGTGGGACTCACTCAAACTGGGTCACAGAGATTCACTTACATTGCGACATTGCGACACACTCACACTGGAACAGTGAGACTCACTCAAACTGGGACAGTGAGACTCACTCAGACAGGGGCAGTAAGTCCGTACTCACACTGGGACAGTGAGACTCACTCAAACTGGGACAGTAAGACTGCACTCACACTGGGACAGTGAGACTCACTCACACTGGGACTGTAAGTCCGTACTCACACCGGGACAGTGAGAATCACTCACACTGGACAGTGAGACTCACTCACACTGGGGCAGTAAGTCCGTACTCACACTGGGACAGTGAGACTCACTCAAACTGGGACAGTAAGACTGCACTCACACTGGGACAGTGAGACTCATTCACACTGGGACAGTGAGACTCACTCACAATGGGACAGTAAGTGCATACTCACACTGGGACAGTGAGAATCACTCACACTGGACAGTGAGACTCACTCACACTGGGGCAGTAAGTCCGTACTCACACTGGGACAGTGAGAATCACTCAAACTGGGACAGTGAGACTCACTCACACTGGGGCAGTAAGTCCGCACTCAAACTGGGACAGTAAGACTGCACTCACACTGGGACAGTGAGACTCACTCACACTGGGACAGTGAGAGTCACTCACACTGGACAGTAAGACTCTACACACACTTGGACAGGGAGACTCACTCACACTTGGATGGTGAGACTCACTCACACTGGGATAGTGAGACTCACTCACACAGGACAGTAAGACTGTAATCACACTGGGACAGTGAGACCCACTCACACTGGACAGTAAGACTGTACACACACTGGGACAGGGAGACTCACTCACACTGGGATGGTGAGACTCACTCACACTGGGACAGTGAGACTCACTCACACAGGACAGTAAGTCCCTACTCACAATGGGACAGTGAGACCCACTCACACTGGACAATAAGACTGTACTCACACTGGGACAGGGAGACTCACTCACACTTGGATGGTGAGACTCACTCACACTGGGATAGTGAGACTCACTCACACTGGACAGTAAGACTGTACACACACTGGGACACTGAGACTCACTCACACTGGACAGTAAGACTGTACACACACTGGGACACTGAGACTCACTCACACTGGACAGTAAGACTGTACACACACTGGGACACTGAGGCTCACTCACACTGGACAGTAAGACTGTACACACACTGGGACACTGAGACTTACTCACACTTGGATGGTGAGACTCACTCACACTGGGACAGTGAGACTCACTCACACTTGGATGGTGAGACACACTCACACTTGGATGGTGATACTCACTCACACTTGGATGGTGAGACTCACTCACACTTGGATGGTGAGACTCACTCACACTGGGACAGTGAGACTCACTCACAGAGGACAGTAAGACTGTAATCACACTGGGACAGTGAGACTCACTCACACTGGGACAGTGAGACTCACTCACACGGGACAGTAAGCCCGTACTCACACTGGGACGGGGAGACTCACTCACACTGGACAGTAAGACTGTACACACACTGGGACACTGAGACTCACTCACACTGGACAGTAAGACTGTACACACACTGGGACACTGAGCCTCACTCACACTGGACAGGAAGACTGTACACACACTGGGACAGTGAGACTTACTCACACTGGACAGTAAGACTGTACACACACTGGGACAGGCAGACTCACTCACACTTGGATGGTGAGACTCACTCACACTGGCACAGTGAGACTCACTCACACTTGGATGGTGAGACTCACTCAAACTGGGGCAGTAAGTCCGTACTCACGCTGGGACAGTGAGAATCACTCAAACTGGGACAGTGAGACTCACTCACACTGGGGCAGTAAGTCCGCACTCAAACTGGGACAGAAAGACTGCACTCACACTGGGACAGTGAGACTCACTCACACGGGACAGTAAGTCCGTACTCACACTGGGACAGTGAGACTCACTCACACAGGACAGTAAGACTGTAATCACACTGGGACAGTGAGAATCACTCACACTGGGACAGTGAGACTCACTCACACTGGGACAGTGAGACTCACTCACACGGGACAGTAAGTCCGTACTCACACTGGGACAGTGAGAATCACTCACAATGGACAGTGAGACTCACTCACACTGGGGCAGTAAGTCCGTACTCACACTGGGACAGTGAGAATCACTCAAACTGGGACAGTGAGACTCACTCACACTGGGGCAGTAAGACTGCACTCACACTGGGACAGTGAGACTCACTCAAACTGGGACAGTAAGACTGCACTCACACTGGGACAGTGAGACTCACTGACACGGGACAGTAAGTCCATACTCACACTGGGACAGTGAGACCCACTCACACTGGACAGTAAGACTGTACACACACTTGGACAGGGAGACTCACTCACACTTGGATGGTGAGACTCACTCACACAGGGACAGTGAGACTCACTCACACTGGGACAGTGAGACTGTAATCACACTGGGACAGTGAGACTCACTCACACGGGACAGTAAGTCCGTACTCACACTGGGACAGTGAGAATCACTCACACTGGACAGTAAGTCTGTACTCACAAAGGGACAGTGAGACTCACTCACACTGGGACAGTGAGACTCACTCACACTGGGACAGTAAGTCCATACTTAAACTGGGATAGTGAGAATCACTCAAACTGGGACAGTGAGACTCACTCACACTGGGGCAGTAAGTCCGTACTCACACTGGGACAGTGAGACTCACTCAAACTGGGACAGTAAGACTGCACTCACACTGGGACAGTGAGACTCACTCACACTGGGACAGTGAGACTCACTCACACTGGGACAGTAAGTCCGTACTCACACCGGGACAGTGAGAATCACTCACACTGGACAGTGAGACTCACTCACACTGGGGCAGTAAGTCCGTACTCACACTGGGACAGTGAGAATCACTCAAACTGGGACAGTGAGACTCACTCACACTGGGGCAGTAAGTCCGTACACAAACTGGGACAGAAAGACTGCACTCACACTGGGACAGTGAGACTCACTCACACGGGACAGTAAGTCCGCACTCAAACTGGGACAGTAAGACTGCACTCACACTGGGACAGTGAGACTCACTCACACTGGGACAGTGAGAGTCACTCTCACTGGACAGTAAGACTGTACACACACTTGGACAGGGAGATCACTCACACGGGTCAGTAAGTCCGTACTCACACTGGGACAGTGAGAATCACTCACACTGGACAGTGAGACTCACTCACACTGGGGCAGTAAGTCAGTACTCACACTGGGACAGTGAGAATCACTCAAACTGGGACAGTGAGACTCACTCACACTGGGGCAGTAAGACTGCACTCACACTGGGACCGTGAGACTCACTCAAACTGGGACAGTAAGACTGCACTCACACTGGGACAGTGAGACTCACTCACACGGGACAGAAAGTCCGTACTCACACTGGGACAGTGAGACCCACTCACACTGGACAGTAAGACTGTACACACACTGGGACAGTGAGACTCACTCTCACTGGGACAGTGAGACTCACTCACACGGGACAGTAAGCCCGTACTCACACTGGGACGGGGAGACTCACTCACACTGGACAGTAAGACTGTACACACACTGGGACACTGAGACTCACTCACACTGGACAGTAAAACTGTACACACACTGGGACACTGAGACTCACTCACACTGGACAGTAAGACTGTACACACACTGGGACAGTGAGACTTACTCACACTGGACAGTAAGACTGTACACACACTGGGAGAGGGAGACTCACTCACACTTGGATGGTGATACTCACTCACACTGGGACAGTGAGACTCACTCACACTTGGATGGTGAGACTCACTCACACTGGGACAGTGAGACTCACGCACACTTGGATGGTGAGACTCACTCACACTGGGACAGTGAGACTCACTGACACTTGGATGGTGAGACTCACTCACACTGGGACAGTGAGACCCACTCACACAAGACAGTAAGACTGTACACACACTGGGACAGGGAGACTCATGCACATTGGGACAGTGAGAGTTACTGAAACTGGGACAGTGAGACTCACTCACACTGGGTCACAGAGATTCACTCACACAGCGTAAGTGCGACACACTCACACTGGAACAGTGAGACTCATTCACACTGGAACAGTGAGACTCACTCAAACTGGGACAGTGAGACTCACTCACACTGGGGCAGTAAGTCCGTACTCAAACTGGGACAGTGAGAATCACTCAAACTGGGACAGTGAGACTCACTCACACTGGGACAGTGAGACTCACTCACACTGGGACAGTGAGTCTCACTCACACTGGGACAGTAAGTCCGTACTCACACTGGGACAGTGAGAATCACTCACACTGGACAGTCAGACTCACTCACACTGGGGCAGTAAGTCCGTACTCACACTGGGACAGTGAGAATCACTCAAACTGGGACAGTGAGACTCACTCACACTGGGGCAGTAATTCCGCACTCAAACTGGGACAGTAAGACTGCACTCACACTGGGACAGTGAGACTCACTCACACTGGGACAGTGAGAGTCACTCACACTGTACAGTAAGACTGTACACACACTTGGACAGGGAGACTCACTCACACTTGGATGGTGAGACTCACTCACACTGGGATAGTGAGACTCACTCAAACAGGACAGTAAGACTGTAATCACACTGGGACAGTGAGACTCACTCACACGGGACAGTAAGTCCGTACTCACACAGGACAGTGAGAATCACTCACACTGGACAGTAAGACTGTACTCACAAAGGGACAGTGAGACTCACTCACACTGGGACAGTGAGACTCACTCACACGGGACAGTAAGTCCGTACTCACACTGGGACAGTGAGACTCACTCACACGGGACAGTAAGACTGTACTCACACTGGGACACTGAGACTCACTCACACTGGACAGTAAGACTGTACACTCACTGGGACACTGAGACTCACTCACACTGGACAGTAAGACTGTACACTCACTGGGACACTGAGACTCACTCACACTGGACAGTAAGCCCGTACTCACACTGGGACGGGGAGACTCACTCACACTGGACAGTAAGACTGTACACACACTGGGACACTGAGACTCACTCACACTGGACAGTAATACTGTACACACACTGGGACACTGAGACTCACTCACACTGGACAGTAAGACTGTACACTCACTGGGACACTGAGACTCACTCACACTGGACAGTAAGACTGTACACTCACTGGGACACTGAGACTCACTCACACTGGACAGTAAGCCCGTACTCACACTGGGACGGGGAGACTCACTCACACTGGACAGTAAGACTGTACACACACTGGGACACTGAGACTCACTCACACTGGACAGTAATACTGTACACACACTGGGACACTGAGACTCACTCACACTGGACAGTAAGACTGAACACACACTGGGACAGTGAGACTTACTCACACTGGACAGTAAGACTGTACACACACTGGGACAGGGAGACTCACTCACACTTGGATGGTGAGACTCACTCACACTGGGAGAGTGAGACTCACTCACACTTGGATGGTGAGACTCACTCACACTGGGACAGTGAGACTCACTCACACAAGACAGTAAGACTGTACACACACTGGGACAGGGATACTCATGCACACTGGGACAGTGAGAGTTACTGAAACTGGGACAGTGAGACTCACTCACACTGGGGCAGTGAGACTTACTCAAACTGGGACAGTGAGACTCACTCACACTTGGGCAGTGAGATTCACTCAAACTGGGACAGTGAGAATGACTCAAACTGGGACAGTGAGACTCACTCAAACTGGGTCACAGAGATTCACTCACACTGCGACAGTGCGACACACTCACACTGGAACAGTGAGACTCATTCACACTGGAACAGTGAGACTCACTCAAACTGTGACAGTGAGACTCACTCACACTGGGGCAGTAAGTCCGTACTCACACTGGGACAGTGAGAATCACTCAAACTGGGACAGTGAGACTCACTCACACTGGGGCAGTAAGTCCGTACTCACACTGGGACAGTGAGACTCACTCAAACTGGGACAGTAAGACTGCACTCACACTGGGACAGTGAGACTCATTCACACTGGGACAGTGAGACTCACTCGCAATGGGACAGTAAGTCCATACTCACACTGGGACAGTGAGAATCACTCACACTGGACAGTGAGACTCACTCACACTGGGGCAGTAAGTCCGTACTCACACTGGGACAGTGAGAATCACTCAAACTGGGACAGTGAGACTCACTCACACTGGGGCAGTATGTCCGCACTCAAACTGGGACAGTAAGACTGCACTCACACTGGGACAGTGAGACTCACTCACACTGGGACAGTGAGAGTCACTCACACTGGACAGTAAGACTCTACACACACTTGGACAGGGAGACTCACTCACACTTGGATGGTGAGACTCACTCACACTGGGATAGTGAGACTCACTCACACAGGACAGTAAGACTGTAATCACACTGGGACAGTGAGACACACTCACACTGGACAGTAAGACTGTACACACACTGGGACAGGGAGACTCACTCACACTTGGATGGTGATACTCACTCACACTGGGACAGTGAGACTCACTCACACTGGGATAGTGAGACTCACTCACACAGGACAGTAAGACTGTAATCACACTGGGACAGTGAGACTCACTCACACGGGACAGTAAGTCCGTACTCACACTGGGACAGTGAGAATCACTCACACTGGACAGTAAGACTGTACACACACTGTGACAGGGAGACTCACTCACACTTGGATGGTGAGACTCACTCACACTGGGATAGTGAGACTCACTCACACAGGACAGTAAGTCCGTACTCACACTGGGACAGTGAGACCCACTCACACTGGACAGTAAGACTGTACACACACTGGGACAGGGAGACTCACTCACACTTGGATGGTGAGACTCACTCACACTGGGATAGTGAGACTCACTCACACAGGACAGTAAGACTGTAATCACACTGGGACAGTGAGACTCACTCACACGGGACAGTAAGTCCGTACTCACACTGGGACAGTGAGAATCACTCACACTGGACAGTAAGACTGTACTCACAAAGGGACAGTGAGACTCACTCACACTGGGACAGTGAGACTCACTCACACGGGACAATAAGTCCGTCCTCACACTGGGACAGTGAGACTCACTCACACTGGACAGTAAGACTGTACTCACACTGGGACACTGAGACTCACTCACACTGGACAGTAAGACTGTACACACACTGGGACACTGAGACTCACTCACACTGGACAGTAAGACTGTACACACACTGGGACAGTGAGACTCACTCACACTGGACAGAAAGACTGTACTCACACTGGGACAGTGAGACTCACTCACAGTGGGACAGTGAGACTCACTCACACGGGACAGTAAGCCCGTACTCACACTGGGACGGTGAGACTCACTCACACTGGACAGTAAGACTGTACACACACTGGGACACTGAGACTCACTCACACTGGACAGTAAGACTGTACACACACTGGGACACTGAGACTCACTCACACTGGACAGTAAGACTGTACACACACTGGGACAGTGAGACTCACTCACACTGGACAGTAAGACTATACTCACACTGGGACAGTGAGACTCACTCACACTGGGACAGTGAGACTCACTCACACGGGACAGTAAGACTGTACACACACTGGGACACTGAGACTCACTCACACTGGACAGTAAGACTGTACACACACTGGGACACTGAGCCTTACTCACACTGGACAGGAAGACTGTACACACACTGGGACAGTGAGACTTACTCACACTGGACAGTAAGACTGTACACACACTGGGACAGGCAGACTCACTCACACTTGGATGGTGAGACTCACTCACACTGGCACAGTGAGACTCACTCACACTTGGATGGTGAGACTCACTCACACTGGGGCAGTAAGTCCGTACTCACGCTGGGACAGTGAGAATCACTCAAACTGGGACAGTGAGACTCACTCACACTGGGGCAGTAAGTCCGTACTCAAACTGGGACAGAAAGACTGCACTCACACTGGGACAGTGAGACTCACTCACACGGGACAGTAAGTCCGTACTCACACTGGGACAGTGAGACTCACTCACACAGGACAGTAAGACTGTAATCACACTGGGACAGTGAGAATCACTCACACTGGGACAGTGAGACTCACTCACACTGGGACAGTGAGACTCACTCACACGGGACAGTAAGTCCGTACTCACACTGGGACAGTGAGAATCACTCACAATCGACAGTGAGACTCACTCACACTGGGGCAGTAAGTCCGTACTCACACTGGGACAGTGAGAATCACTCAAACTGGGACAGTGAGACTCACTCACACTGGGGCAGTAAGACTGCACTCACACTGGGACAGTGAGACTCACTCAAACTGGGACAGTAAGACTGCACTCACACTGGGACAGTGAGACTCACTCACACGGGACAGTAAGTCCGTACTCACACTGGGACAGTGAGACCCACTCACACTGGACAGTAAGACTGTACACACACTTGGACAGGGAGACTCACTCACACTTGGATGGTGAGACTCACTCACACAGGGATAGTGAGACTCACTCACACTGGGACAGTGAGACTGTAATCACACTGGGACAGTGAGACTCACTCACACGGGACAGTAAGTCCGTACTCACACTGGGACAGTGAGAATCACTCACACTGGACAGTAAGTCTGTACTCACAAAGGGACAGTGAGACTCACTCACACTGGGACAGTAAGTCCATACTCAAACTGGGATAGTGAGAATCACTCAAACTGGGACAGTGAGACTCACTCACACTGGGGCAGTAAGTCCGTACTCACACTGGGACAGTGAGAATCACTCAAACTGGGACAGTGAGACTCACTCACACTGGGGCAGTAAGTCCGTACTCACACTGGGACAGTGAGACTCACTCAAACTGGGACAGTAAGACTGCACTCACACTGGGACAGTGAGACTCACTCACACTGCGACAGTGAGACTCACTCACACTGGGACAGTAAGTCCGTACTCACACCGGGACAGTGAGAATCACTCACACTGGACAGTGAGACTCACTCACACTGGGGCAGTAAGTCCGTACTCACACTGGGACAGTGAGAATCACTCCAACTGGGACAGTGAGACTCACTCACACTGGGGCAGTAAGTCCGCACTCAAACTGGGACAGTAAGACTGCACTCACACTGGGACAGTGAGACTCACTCACACTGGGACAGTGAGAGTCACTCTCACTGGACAGTAAGACTGTACACACACTTGGACAGGGAGACTCACTCACACGGGTCAGTAAGTCCGTACTCACACTGGGACAGTGAGAATCACTCACACTGGACAGTGAGACTCACTCACACTGGGGCAGTAAGTCAGTACTCACACTGGGACAGTGAGAATCACTCAAACTGGGACAGTGAGACTCACTCACACTGGGGCAGTAAGACTGCACTCACACTGGGACCGTGAGACTCACTAATACTGGGACAGTAAGACTGCACTCACACTGGGACAGTGAGACTCACTCACACGGGACAGTAAGTCCGTACTCACACTGGGACAGTGAGACCCACTCACACTGGACAGTAAGACTGTACACACACTTGGACAGGGAGACTCACTCACACTTGGATGGTGAGACTCACTCACACTGGGATAGTGAGACTCACTCACACAGGACAGTAAGACTGTAATCACACTGGGACAGTGAGACTCACTCACACGGGACAGTAAATCCGTACTCACACTGGGACAGTGAGAATCACTCACACTGGACAGTAAGACTGTACTCACAAAAGGACAGTGAGACTCACTCACACGGGACAGGAAGTCCGTACTCACACTGGGACAGTGAGACTCACTCACACTGGACAGTAAGACTGTGCTCACACTGGGACACTGAGACTCACTCACACTGGACAGTAAGACTGTACACACACTGGGACAGTGAGACTCACTCACACTGGACAGAAAGACTGTACTCACACTGGGACAGTGAGACTCACTCACAGTGGGACAGTGAGACTCACTCACACGGGACAGTAAGCCCGTACTCACACTGGGACTGTGAGAGTCACTCACACTTGACAGTAAGACTGTACACACACTGGGATACTGAGACTCACTCACACTGGACAGTAAGACTGTACACACACTGGGACACTGAGACTCACTCACACTGGACAGTAAGACTGTACACACACTGGGACAGTGAGACTCACTCACACTGGACAGTAAGACTGTACTCACACTGGGACAGTGAGACTCACTCACACTGGGACAGTGAGACTCACTCGCACGGGACAGTAAGCCCGTACTCACACTGGGACGGGGAGACTCACTCACACTGGACAGTAAGACTGTACACACACTGGGACACTGAGACTCACTCACACTGGACAGTAAGACTGTACACACACTGGGACACTGAGACTCACTCACACTGGACAGTAAGACTGTACACACACTGGGACAGTGAGACTTACTCACACTGGACAGTAAGACTGTACACACACTGGGACAGGGAGACTCACGCACACTTGGATGGTGAGACTCACTCACACTGGGACAGTGAGACTCACTCACACTTGGATGGTGAGACTCACTCACACTGGGACAGTGAGACTCACTCACACTTGGATGGTGAGACTCACTCACACTGGGACAGTGAGACTCACTGACACTTGGATGGTGAGACTCAGTCACACTGGGACAGTGAGACTCACTCAAACAAGACAGTAAGACTGTACACACACTGGGACAGGTAGACTCATGCACACTGGGACAGTGAGAGTTACTGAAACTGGGACAGTGAGACTCACTCACACTGGGGCAGTGAGATTTACTCAAACTGGGACAGTGAGACTCACTCACACTTGGGCAGTGAGATTCACTCAAACTGGGACAGTGAGAATGACTCAAACTGGGACAGTGAGACTCACTCAAAATGGGTCACAGAGATTCACTCACACTGTGACAGTGCGACACACTCACACTGGAACAGTAAGACTCATTCACACTGGAACAGTGAGACTCACTCAAACTGGGACAGTGAGACACACTCACACTGGGGCAGTAAGTCCGTACTCACACTGGGACAGTGAGACTCACTCAAACTGGGACAGTGAGACTCACTCACACTGGGGCAGTAAGTCCGTACTCACACTGGGACAGTAAGACTGCACTCACACTGGGACAGTGAGACTCACTCACACTGGGACAGTGAGACTCACTCACACTGGGACAGTAAGTCCGTACTCACACTGGGACAGTGAGAATCACTCACACTGGACAGTCAGACTCACTCACACTGGGGCAGTAAGTCCGTACTCACACTGGGACAGTGAGAATCACTCAAACTGGGACAGTGAGACTCACTCACACTGGGGCAGTAAGTCCGCACTCAAACTGGGACAGTAAGACTGCACTCACACTGGGACAGTGAGACTCACTCACACTGGGACAGTGAGAGTCACTCACACTGGACAGTAAGACTGTACACACACTTGGACAGGGAGACTCACTCACACTTGGATGGTGAGACTCACTCACACTGGGATAGTGAGACTCACTCACACAGGACAGTAAGACTGTAATCACACTGGGACAGTGAGACTCACTCACACGGGACAGTAAGTCCGTACTCACACAGGACAGTGAGAATCACTCACACTGGACAGTAAGACTGTACTCACAAAGGGACAGTGAGACTCACTCACACTGGGACAGTGAGACTCACTCACACGGGACAGTAAGTCCGTACTCACACTGGGACAGTGAGACTCACTCACACTGGACAGTAAGACTGTACTCACACTGGGACACTGAGACTCACTCACACTGGACAGTAAGACTGTACACTCACTGGGACACTGAGACTCACTCACACTGGACAGTAAGACTGTACACACACTGGGACAGTGAGACTCACTCACACTGGACAGAAAGACTGTACTCACACTGGGACAGTGAGACTCACTCACAGTGCGACAGTGAGACTCACTCACACGGGACAGTAAGCCCGTACTCACACTGGGACGGTGAGAGTCACTCACACTGGACAGTAAGACTGTACACACACTGGGACACTGAGACTCACTCACACTGGACAGTAAGACTGTACACACACTGGGACACTGAGACTCACTCACACTGGACAGTAAGACTGTACACACACTGGGACAGTGAGACTCACTCACACTGGACAGTAAGACTGTACTCACACTGGGACAGTGAGACTCACTCTCACTGGGACAGTGAGACTCACTCACACGGGACAGTAAGCCCGTACTCACACTGGGACGGGGAGACTCACTCACACTGGACAGTAAGACTGTACACACACTGGGACGCTGAGACTCACTCACACTGGACAGTAAAACTGTACACACACTGGGACACTGAGACTCACTCACACTGGACAGTAAGACTGTACACACACTGGGACAGTGAGACTTACTCACACTGGACAGTAAGACTGTACACACACTGGGACAGGGAGACTCACTCACACTTGGATGGTGATACTCACTCACACTGGGACAGTGAGACTCACTCACACTTGGATGGTGAGACTCACTCACACTGGGACAGTGAGACTCACGCACACTTGGATGGTGAGACTCACTCACACTGGGACAGTGAGACTCACTGACACTTGGATGGTGAGACTCACTCACACTGGGACAGTGAGACCCACTCACACAAGACAGTAAGACTGTACACACACTGGGACAGGGAGACTCATGCACACTGGGACAGTGAGAGTTACTGAAACTGGGACAGTGAGACTCACTCACACTGGGTCACAGAGATTCACTCACACTGCGACAGTGCGACACACTCACACTGGAACAGTGAGACTCATTCACACTGGAACAGTGAGACTCACTCAATCTGGGACAGTGAGACTCACTCACACTGGGGCAGTAAGTCCGTACTCAAACTGGGACAGTGAGAATCACTCAAACTGGGACAGTGAGACTCACTCACACTGGGGCAGTAAGTCCGCACTCACACTGGGACAGTGAGACTCACTCAAACTGGGACAGCAAGACTGCCCTCACACTGGGACAGTGAGACTCACTCACACTGGGACAGTGAGTCTCACTCACACTGGGACAGTAAGTCCGTACTCACACTGGGACAGTGAGAATCACTCACACTGGACAGTCAGACTCACTCACACTGGGGCAGTAAGTCCGTACTCACACTGGGACAGTGAGAATCACTCAAACTGGGACAGTTAGACTCACTCACACTGGGGCAGTAAGTCCGCACTCAAACTGGGACAGTAAGACTGCACTCACACTGGGACAGTGAGACTCACTCACACTGGGACAGTGAGAGTCACTCACACTGGACAGTAAGACTGTACACACACTTGGACAGGGAGACTCACTCACACTTGGATGGTGAGACTCACTCACACTGGGATAGTGAGACTCACTCACACAGGACAGTAAGACTGTAATCACACTGGGACAGTGAGACTCACTCACACGGGACAGTAAGTCCGTACTCACACAGGACAGTGAGAATCACTCACACTGGACAGTAAGACTGTACTCACAAAGGGACAGTGAGACTCACTCACACTGGGACAGTGAGACTCACTCACACGGGACAGTAAGTCCGTACTCACACTGGGACAGTGAGACTCACTCACACTGGACAGTAAGACTGTACTCACACTGGGACACTGAGACTCACTCACACTGGACAGTAAGACTGTACACTCACTGGGACACTGAGACTCACTCACACTGGACAGTAAGACTGTACACACACTGGGACAGTGAGACTCACTCACACTGGACAGAAAGACTGTACTCACACTGGGACAGTGAGACTCACTCACAGTGCGACAGTGAGACTCACTCACACGGGACAGTAAGCCCGTACTCACACTGGGACGGTGAGACTCACTCACACTGGACAGTAAGACTGTACACACACTGGGACACTGAGACTCACTCACACTGGACAGTAAGACTGTACACACACTGGGACACTGAGACTCACTCACACTGGACAGTAAGACTGTACACACACTGGGACAGTGAGACTCACTCACACTGGACAGTAAGACTGTACTCACACTGGGACAGTGAGACTCACTCTCACTGGGACAGTGAGACTCACTCACACGGGACAGTAAGCCCGTACTCACACTGGGACGGGGAGACTCACTCACACTGGACAGTAAGACTGTACACACACTGGGACACTGAGACTCACTCACACTGGACAGTAAAACTGTACACACACTGGGACACTGAGACTCACTCACACTGGACAGTAAGACTGTACACACACTGGGACAGTGAGACTTACTCACACTGGACAGTAAGACTGTACACACACTGGGACAGGGAGACTCACTCACACTTGGATGGTGATACTCACTCACACTGGGACAGTGAGACTCACTCACACTTGGATGGTGAGAATCACTCACACTGGGACAGTTAGACTCACGCACACTTGGATGGTGAGACTCACTCACACTGGGACAGTGAGACTCACTGACACTTGGATGGTGAGACTCACTCACACTGGGACAGTGAGACCCACTCACACAAGACAGTAAGACTGTACACACACTGGGACAGGGAGACTCATGCACACTGGGACAGTGAGAGTTACTGAAACTGGGACAGTGAGACTCACTCACACTGGGTCACAGAGATTCACTCACACTGCGACAGTGCGACACACTCACACTGGAACAGTGAGACTCATTCACACTGGAACAGTGAGACTCACTCAATCTGGGACAGTGAGACTCACTCACACTGGGGCAGTAAGTCCGTACTCACACTGGGACAGTGAGAATCACTCAAACTGGGACAGTGAGACTCACTCACACTGGGGCAGTAAGACTGCACTCACACTGGGACAGTGAGACTCACTCAAACTGGGACAGTAAGACTGCACTCACACTGGGACAGTGAGACTCACTCACACGGGACAGTAAGTCCGTACTCACACTGGGACAGTGAGACCCACTCACACTGGACAGTAAGACTGTACACACACTTGGACAGGGAGACTCACTCACACTTGGATGGTGAGACTCACTCACACAGGGATAGTGAGACTCACTCACACTGGGACAGTGAGACTGTAATCACACTGGGACAGTGAGACTCACTCACACGGGACAGTAAGTCCGTACTCACACTGGGACAGTGAGAATCACTCACACTGGACAGTAAGTCTGTACTCACAAAGGGACAGTGAGACTCACTCACACTGGGACAGTGAGACTCACTCACACTGGGACAGTAATTCCATACTCAAACTGGGATAGTGAGAATCACTCAAACTGGGACAGTGAGACTCACACACTGGGGCAGTAAGTCCGTACTCACACTGGGACAGTGAGAATCACTCAAACTGGGACAGTGAGACTCACTCACACTGGGGCAGTAAGTCCGTACTCACACTGGGACAGTGAGACTCACTCAAACTGGGACAGTAAGACTGCACTCACACTGGGACAGTGAGACTCACTCACACTGGGACAGTGAGACTCACTCACACTGGGACAGTAAGTCCGTACTCACACCGGGACAGTGAGAATCACTCACACTGGACAGTGAGACTCACTCACACTGGGGCAGTAAGTCCGTACTCACACTGGGACAGTGAGAATCACTCAAACTGGGACAGTGAGACTCACTCACACTGGGGCAGTAAGTCCGTACACAAACTGGGACAGAAAGACTGCACTCACACTGGGACAGTGAGACTCACTCACACGGGACAGTAAGTCCGTACTCACACTGGGACAGTGAGAATCACTCAAACTGGGACAGTGAGACTCACTCACACTGGGGCAGTAAGTCCGCACTCAAACTGGGACAGTAAGACTGCACTCACACTGGGACAGTGAGACTCACTCACACTGGGACAGTGAGAGTCACTCTCACTGGACAGTAAGACTGTACACACACTTGGACAGGGAGACTCACTCACACGGGTCAGTAAGTCCGTACTCACACTGGGACAGTGAGAATCACTCACACTGGACAGTGAGACTCACTCACACTGGGGCAGTAAGTCAGTACTCACACTGGGACAGTGAGAATCACTCAAACTGGGACAGTGAGACTCACTCACACTGGGGCAGTAAGACTGCACTCACACTGGGACCGTGAGACTCACTCAAACTGGGACAGTAAGACTGCACTGACACTGGGACAGTGAGACTCACTCACACGGGAAAGTAAGTCCGTACTCACACTGGGACAGTGAGACCCACTCACACTGGACAGTAAGACTGTACACACACTTGGACAGGGAGACTCACTCACACTTGGATGGTGAGACTCACTCACACTGGGATAGTGAGACTCACACACAGGACAGTAAGACTGTAATCAAACTGGGACAGTGAGACTCACTCACACTGGACAGTAAGACTGTACTCACAAAAGGACAGTGAGACTCACTCACACTGGGACAGTGAGACTCACTCACACGGGACAGGAAGTCCGTACTCACACTGGGACAGTGAGACTCACTCACACTGGACAGTAAGACTGTGCTCACACTGGGACACTGAGACTCACTCACACTGGACAGTAAGACTGTACACACACTGGGACAGTGAGACTCACTCACACTGGACAGAAAGACTGTACTCACACTGGGACAGTGAGACTCACTCACAGTGGGACAGTGAGACTCACTCACACGGGACAGTAAGCCCGTACTCACACTGGGACTGTGAGAGTCACTCACACTGGACAGTAAGACTGTACACACACTGGGATACTGAGACTCACTCACACTGGACAGTAAGACTGTACACACACTGGGACACTGAGACTCACTCACACTGGACAGTAGGACTGTACACACACTGGGACAGTGAGACTCACTCACACTGGACAGTAAGACTGTACTCACACTGGGACAGTGAGACTCACTCACACTGGGACAGTGAGACTCACTCACACGGGACAGTAAGCCCGTACTCACACTGGGACGGGGAGACTCACTCACACTGGACAGTAAGACTGTACACACACTGGGACACTGAGACTCACTCACACTGGACAGTAAGACTGTACACACACTGGGACACTGAGACTCACTCACACTGGACAGTAAGACTGTACACACACTGGGACAGTGAGACTTACTCACACTGGACAGTAAGACTGTACACACACTGGGACAGGGAGACTCACGCACACTTGGATGGTGAGACTCACTCACACTGGGACAGTGAGACTCACTCACACTTGGATGGTGAGACTCACTCACACTGGGACAGTGAGACTCACTCACACTTGGATGGTGAGACTCACTCACACTGGGACAGTGAGACTCACTGACACTTGGATGGTGAGACTCACTCACACTGGGACAGTGAGACTCACTCAAACAAGACAGTAAGACTGTACACACACTGGGACAGGTAGACTCATGCACACTGGGACAGTGAGAGTTACTGAAACTGGGACAGTGAGACTCACTCACACTGGGGCAGTGAGACTTACTCAAACTGGGACAGTGAGACTCACTCACACTTGGGCAGTGAGATTCACTCAAACTGGAACAGTGAGAATGACTCAAACTGGGACAGTGAGACTCACTCAAAATGGGTCACAGAGATTCACTCACACTGTGACAGTGCGACACACTCACACTGGAACAGTAAGACTCATTCACACTGGAACAGTGAGACTCACTCAAACTGGGACAGTGAGACACACTCACACTGGGGCAGTAAGTCCGTACTCACACTGGGACAGTGAGACTCACTCAAACTGGGACAGTGAGACTCACTCACACTGGGGCAGTAAGTCCGTACTCACACTGGGACAGTAAGACTGCACTCACACTGGGACAGTGAGACTCACTCACACTGGGACAGTGAGACTCACTCACACTGGGACAGTAAGTCCGTACTCACACTGGGACAGTGAGAATCACTCACACTGGACAGTCAGACTCACTCACACTGGGGCAGTAAGTCCGTACTCACACTGGAACAGTGAGAATCACTCAAACTGGGACAGTGAGACTCACTCACACTGGGGCAGTAAGTCCGCACTCAAACTGGGACAGTAAGACTGCACTCACACTGGGACAGTGAGACTCACTCACACTGGGACAGTGAGAGTCACTCACACTGGACAGTAAGACTGTACACACACTTGGACAGGGAGACTCACTCACACTTGGATGGTGAGACTCACTCACACTGGGATAGTGAGACTCACTCACACAGGACAGTAAGACTGTAATCACACTGGGACAGTGAGACTCACTCACACGGGACAGTAAGTCCGTACTCACACAGGACAGTGAGAATCACTCACACTGGACAGTAAGACTGTACTCACAAAGGGACAGTGAGACTCACTCACACTGGGACAGTGAGACTCACTCACACGGGACAGTAAGTCCGTACTCACACTGGGACAGTGAGACTCACTCACACTGGACAGTAAGACTGTACTCACACTGGGACACTGAGACTCACTCACACTGGACAGTAAGACTGTACACTCACTGGGACACTGAGACTCACTCACACTGGACAGTAAGACTGTACACACACTGGGACAGTGAGACTCACTCACACTGGACAGAAAGACTGTACTCACACTGGGACAGTGAGACTCACTCACAGTGCGACAGTGAGACTCACTCACACGGGACAGTAAGCCCGTACTCACACTGGGACGGTGAGAGTCACTCACACTGGACAGTAAGACTGTACACACACTGGGACACTGAGACTCACTCACACTGGACAGTAAGACTGTACACACACTGGGACACTGAGACTCACTCACACTGGACACTAAGACTGTACACACACTGGGACAGTGAGACTCACTCACACTGGACAGTAAGACTGTACTCACACTGGGACAGTGAGACTCACTCTCACTGGGACAGTGAGACTCACTCACACGGGACAGTAAGCCCGTACTCACACTGGGACGGGGAGACTCACTCACACTGGACAGTAAGACTGTACACACACTGGGACGCTGAGACTCACTCACACTGGACAGTAAAACTGTACACACACTGGGACACTGAGACTCACTCACACTGGACAGTAAGACTGTACACACACTGGGACAGTGAGACTTACTCACACTGGACAGTAAGACTGTACACACACTGGGACAGGGAGACTCACTCACACTTGGATGGTGATACTCACTCACACTGGGACAGTGAGACTCACTCACACTTGGATGGTGAGACTCACTCACACTGGGACAGTGAGACTCACGCACACTTGGATGGTGAGACTCACTCACACTGGGACAGTGAGACTCACTGACACTTGGATGGTGAGACTCACTCACACTGGGACAGTGAGACCCACTCACACAAGACAGTAAGACTGTACACACACTGGTACAGGGAGACTCATGCACACTGGGACAGTGAGAGTTACTGAAACTGGGACAGTGAGACTCACTCACACTGGGTCACAGAGATTCACTCACACTGCGACAGTGCGACACACTCACACTGGAACAGTGAGACTCATTCACACTGGAACAGTGAGACTCACTCAATCTGGGACAGTGAGACTCACTCACACTGGGGCAGTAAGTCCGTACTCAAACTGGGACAGTGAGAATCACTCAAACTGGGACAGTGAGACTCACTCACACTGGGGCAGTAAGTCCGCACTCACACTGGGACAGTGAGACTCACTCAAACTGGGACAGCAAGACTGCCCTCACACTGGGACAGTGAGACTCACTCACACTGGGACAGTGAGTCTCACTCACACTGGGACAGTAAGTCCGTACTCACACTGGGACAGTGAGAATCACTCACACTGGACAGTCAGACTCGCTCACACTGGGGCAGTAAGTCCGTACTCACACTGGGACAGTGAGAATCACTCAAACTGGGACAGTGAGACTCACTCACACTGGGGGAGTAATTCCGCACTCAAACTGGGACAGTAAGACTGCACTCACACTGGGACAGTGAGACTCACTCACACTGGGACAGTGAGAGTCACTCACACTGGACAGTAAGACTGTACACACACTTGGACAGGGAGACTCACTCACACTTGGATGGTGAGACTCACTCACACTGGGATAGTGAGACTCACTCACACAGGACAGTAAGACTGTAATCACACTGGGACAGTGAGACTCACTCACACGGGACAGTAAGTCCGTACTCACACAGGACAGTGAGAATCACTCACACTGGACAGTAAGACTGTACTCACAAAGGGACAGTGAGACTCACTCACACTGGGACAGTGAGACTCACTCACACGGGACAGTAAGTCCGTACTCACACTGGGACAGTGAGACTCACTCACACTGGACAGTAAGACTGTACTCACACTGGGACACTGAGACTCACTCACACTGGACAGTAAGACTGTACACTCACTGGGACACTGAGACTCACTCACACTGGACAGTAAGACTGTACACACACTGGGACAGTGAGACTCACTCACACTGGACAGAAAGACTGTACTCACACTGGGACAGTGAGACTCACTCACAGTGCGACAGTGAGACTCACTCACACGGGACAGTAAGCCCGTACTCACACTGGGACGGTGAGACTCACTCACACTGGACAGTAAGACTGTACACACACTGGGACACTGAGACTCACTCACACTGGACAGTAAGACTGTACACACACTGGGACACTGAGACTCACTCACACTGGACAGTAAGACTGTACACACACTGGGACAGTGAGACTCACTCACACTGGACAGTAAGACTGTACTCACACTGGGACAGTGAGACTCACTCTCACTGGGACAGTGAGAATCACTCACACGGGACAGTAAGCCCGTACTCACACTGGGACGGGGAGACTCACTCACACTGGACAGTAAGACTGTACACACACTGGGACACTGAGACTCACTCACTCTGGACAGTAAAACTGTACACACACTGGGACACTGAGACTCACTCACACTGGACAGTAAGACTGTACACACACTGGGACAGTGAGACTTACTCACACTGGACAGTAAGACTGTACACACACTGGGACAGGGAGACTCACTCACACTTGGATGGTGATACTCACTCACACTGGGACAGTGAGACTCACTCACACTTGGATGGTGAGACTCACTCACACTGGGACAGTGAGACTCACGCACACTTGGATGGTGAGACTCACTCACACTGGGACAGTGAGACTCACTGACACTTGGATGGTGAGACTCACTCACACTGGGACAGTGAGACCCACTCACACAAGACAGTAAGACTGTACACACACTGGTACAGGGAGACTCATGCACACTGGGACAGTGAGAGTTACTGAAACTGGGACAGTGAGACTCACTCACACTGGGTCACAGAGATTCACTCACACTGCGACAGTGCGACACACTCACACTGGAACAGTGAGACTCATTCACACTGGAACAGTGGGTCTCACTCAATCTGGGACAGTGAGACTCACTCACACTGGGGCAGTAAGTCCGTACTCAAACTGGGACAGTGAGAATCACTCAAACTGGGACAGTGAGACTCACTCACACTGGGGCAGTAAGTCCGCACTCACACTGGGACAGTGAGACTCACTCAAACTGGGACAGCAAGACTGCCCTCACACTGGGACAGTGAAACTCACTCACACTGGGACAGTGAGTCTCACTCACACTGGGACAGTAAGTCCGTACTCACACTGGGACAGTGAGAATCACTCACACTGGACAGTCAGACTCACTCACACTGGGGCAGTAAGTCCGTACTCACACTGGGACAGTGAGAATCACTCAAACTGGGACAGTGAGACTCACTCACACTGGGGCAGTAATTCCGCACTCAAACTGGGAAAGTAAGACTGCACTCACACTGGGACAGTGAGACTCACTCACACTGGGACAGTGAGAGTCACTCACACTGGACAGTAAGACTGTACACACACTTGGACAGGGAGACTGACTCACACTTGGATGGTGAGACTCACTCACACTGGGATAGTGAGACTCACTCACACAGGACAGTAAGACTGTAATCACACTGGGACAGTGAGACTCACTCACACGGGACAGTAAGTCCGTACTCACACTGGGACAGTGAGACTCACTCACACGGGACAGTAAGTCCGTACTCACACAGGACAGTGAGAATCACTCACACTGGACAGTAAGACTGTACTCACAAAGGGACAGTGAGACTCACTCACACTGGGACAGTGAGACTCACTCACACGGGACAGTAAGTCCGTACTCACACTGGGACAGTGAGACTCACTCACACTGGACAGTAAGACTGTACTCACACTGGGACACTGAGACTCACTCACACTGGACAGTAAGACTGTACACACACTGGGACAGTGAGACTCACTCACACTGGACAGAAAGACTGTACTCACACTGGGACAGTGAGACTCACTCAAAGTGCGACAGTGAGACTCACTCACACGGGACAGTAAGCCCGTACTCACACTGGGACGGTGAGACTCACTCACACTGGACAGTAAGACTGTACACACACTGGGACACTGAGACTCACTCACACTGGACAGTAAGACTGTACACACACTGGGACACTGAGACTCACTCACACTGGACAGTAAGACTGTACACACACTGGGACAGTGAGACTCACTCACACTGGACAGTAAGACTGTACTCACACTGGGACAGTGAGACTCACTCTCACTGGGACAGTGAGACTCACTCACACGGGACAGTAAGCCCGTACTCACACTGGGACGGGGAGACTCACTCACACTGGACAGTAAGACTGTACACACACTGGGACACTGAGACTCACTCACACTGGACAGTAGTACTGTACACACACTGGGACACTGAGACTCACTCACACTGGACAGTAAGACTGTACACACACTGGGACAGTGAGACTTACTCACACTGGACAGTAAGACTGTACACACACTGGGACAGGGAGACTCACTCACACTTGGATGGTGATACTCACTCACACTGGGACAGTGAGACTCACTCACACTTGGATGGTGAGACTCACTCACACTGGGACAGTGAGACTCACGCACACTTGGATGGTAAGACTCACTCACACTGGGACAGTGAGACTCACTGACACTTGGATGGTGAGACTCACTCACACTGGGACAGTGAGACCCACTCACACAAGACAGTAGGACTGTACACACACTGGGACAGGGAGACTCATGCACACTGGGACAGTGAGAGTGACTGAAACTGGGACAGTGAGACTCACTCACACTGGGGCAGTGAGAATGACTCAAACTGGGACAGTGAGACTCGCTCAAACTGGGTCACAGAGATTCACTCACACTGCGACAGTGCGACACACTCACACTGGAACAGTGAGACTCATTCACACTGGAACAGTGAGACTCACTCAAACTGGGACAGTGAGACTCACTCACACTGGGGCAGTAAGTCCGTACTCAAACTGGGACAGTGAGAATCACTCAAACTGGGACAGTGAGACTCACTCACACTGGGGCAGTAAGTCCGCACTCACACTGGGACAGTGAGACTCACTCAAACTGGGACAGTAAGACTGGCCTCACACTGGGACAGTGAGACTCACTCACACTGGGACAGTGAGTCTCACTCACACTGGGACAGTAAGTCCGTACTCACACTGGGACAGTGAGAATAACTCACACTGGACAGTGAGACTCACTCACACTGGGGCAGTAAGTCCGTACTCACACTGGGACAGTGAGACTCACTCACACTGGACAGTAAGACTGTACACACACTGGGACAGTGAGACTTACTCACACTGGACAGTAAGACTGTACACACACTGGGACAGGGAGACTCACTCACACTTGGATGGTGATACACACTCACACTGGGACAGTGAGACTCACTCACACGGGACAGTGAGACCCACTCACACTGGGACAGTGAGAATCACTCACACTGGACAGTAAGACTGTACTCTCAAAGGGACAGTGAGACTCACTCACACTGGGACAGTGAGACTCACTCACACGGGACAGTAAGTCCGTACTCACACTGGGACGGTGAGTCTCACTCACACTGGACAGTAAGACTGTACACACACTGGGACACTGAGACTCACTCACACTGGACAGTAAGACTGTACACACACTGGGACAGTGAGACTCACTCACACTGGACAGAAAGACTGTACTCACACTGGGACAGTGAGACTCACTCACAGTGGGACAGTGAGACTCACTCACACGGGACAGTAAGCCCGTACTCACACTGGGACGGTGAGACTCACTCACACTGGACAGTAAGACTGTACACACACTGGGACACTGAGACTCACTCACACTGGACAGTAAGACTGTACACACACTGGGACACTGAGACTCACTCACACTGGACAGTAAGACTGCACACACACTGGGACAGTGAGACTCACTCACACTGGACAGTAAGACTGTATTCACACTGGGACAGTGAGACTCACTCACACTGTGACAGTGAGACTCATTCACACGGGACAGTAAGCCCGTACTCACACTGGGACGGTGAGTCTCACTCACACTGGACAGTAAGACTGTACACACACTGGGACAGTGAGACTCACTCACACTTGGATGGTGAGACTCACTCACACTGGGACAGTGAGACTCACTGACACTTGGATGGTGAGACTCACTCACACTGGGACAGTGAGACTCACTCACACAGGACAGTAAGACTGTACACACACTGGGACAGGGAGACTCATGCACACTGGGACAGTGAGAGTTACTCAAACTGGGACAGTGAGACTCACTCACACTGGGGCAGTGAGACTTACTCAAACTGGGACAGTGAGACTCACTCACACTGGGGCAGTGAGATTCACTCAAACTGGGACAGTGAGAATGACTCAAACTGGGACAGTGAGACTCACTCAAACTGGGACAGTGAGACTCAATCACACTGGGGCAGTAAGTCCGTACTCACACTGGGACGGTGAGACTCACTCACACTGGACAGTAAGACTGTACACACACTGGGACAGGGAGACTCACTCACACTTGGATGGTGAGACTCACTCACACTGGGAGAGTGAGACTCACTCACACTGGGACAGTGAGACTCACTCACACGGGACAGTAAGCCCGTACTCACACTGGGACGGTGAGACTCACTCACACTGGACAGTAAGACTGTACACACACTGGGACACTGAGACTCACTCACACTGGACAGTAAGACTGTACACACACTGGGACACTGAGACTCACTCACACTGCACAGAAAGACTGTACACACACTGGGACAGTGAGACTCACTCACACTGGACAGTAAGACTGTACTCACACTGGGACAGTGAGACTCACTCACACAGGGACAGTGAGACTCACTCACACGGGACAGTAAGCCGTAACTCACACTGGGACGGTGAGACTCACTCACACTGGACAGTAAGACTGGACACACACTGGGACAGTGAGACTCACTCACACTGGACAATAAGACTGTACACTCACTGGGACACTGAGACTCACTCACACTGGACAGTAAGACTGTACACACACTGGGACACTGAGAATTACTCACACTGGACAGTAAGACTGTACACACACTGGGACAGGGAGACTCACTCACACTTGGATGGTGAGACTCACTCACACTGGGACACTGAGACTTACTCACACTGGACAGTAAGACTGTACACACACTGGGACAGTGAGACTCACTCACACTTGGATGGTGAGACTCACTCACACTGGGACAGTGAGACTCACTCACACTTGGATGGTGAGACTCACTCACACTGGGACAGTGAGCCTCACTCACACAGGACAGTCAGACTGTACACACACTGGGACAGGGAGACTCACTTACACGGGACAGTGAGAGTTACTCAAACTGGCACAGTGAGACTCACTCACACTGGGGCAGTGATACTTACTCAAACTGGGACAGTGAGACTCACTAACACTGGGGCAGTGAGATTCACTCAAACTGGGACAGTGAGAATGACTCAAACTGGGACAGTGAGACTCACTCAAACTGGGTCACAGAGATTCACTCACACTGCGACAGTGCGACACGCTCACACTGGAACAGTGAGACTCATTCACACTGGAACAGTGAGACTCACCCACACTGGGACAGTGAGACTCACTCACACTGGGACAGTAAGTCCGTACTCACACTGGGACAGTGAGAATCACTCAAACTGGGACAGTGAGACTCACTCACACTGGGGCAGTAAGTCCGAACTCACACTGGGACAGTGAGACTCACTCAAACTGGGACAGTAAGACTGCACTCACACTGGGACAGTGAGACTCACTCACACTGGGACAGTGAGACTCACTCACACTGGGACAGTAAGTCCGTACTCACACTGGGACAGTGAGAATCACTCACACTGGACAGTGAGACTCCCTCACACTGGGACAGTAAGTCCGTACTCACACTGGGACAGTGAGAATCACTCAAACTGGGACAGTGAGACTCACTCACACTGGGACAGTGAGACTCACTCACACTGGGACAGTAAGTCCGTACTCAAACTGGGACAGTAAGTCTGCACTCACACTGGGACAGTGAGACTCACCCACAATGGGACAGTGAGACTCACTCAGACGGGACAGTGAGACTCACTCACACTGGGGCAGTAAGTCCGTACTCACACTGGGACAGTGAGAATCACTCACACGAGACAGTGAGACTCACTCACACGGGACAGCAAGTCCGGACTCACACTGGGACAGTGAGAATCACTCACACGAGACAGTGAGACTCACTCACACTGGGGCAGTAAGTCCGTACTCACACTGGGACAGTGAGAATCACTCAAACTGGGACAGTGTGACTCACTCAAACTGGGACAGTAAGACTGCACGAACACTGGGACAGTGCGACTCACTCACACGGGACAGTAAGTCCGTACTCACACTGGGACAGTGAGACCCACTCACACTGGACAGTAAGACTGTACACACACTGGGACAGTGAGAATCACTCACACTGGACAGTAAGACTGTACTCACACAGGGACAGTGAGACTCACTCACACGGGACAGTAAGTCCGTACTCTCACTGGGACAGTGAGAATCACTCACACTGGACAGTAAGACTGTACTCACACTGGGACATTGAGACTCACTCACACTGGACAGTAAGACTGTACACACACTGGGACACTGAGACTCACTCACACTGGACAGTAAGACTGTACACACACTGGGACAGTGAGACTCACTCACACTGGACAGTAAGACTGTACTCACACTGTGATAGTGAGACTCACTCACACTGGGACAGTGAGACTCACTCACACGGGACAGTAAGCCCGTACTCACACTGGGACGGTGAGACTCACTCACACTGGACAGTAAGACTGTACACACACTGGGACACTGAGACTCACTCACACTGGACAGGAAGACTGTACACACACTGGGACACTGAGACTCACTCACACTGGACAGTAAGACTGTACACACACTGGGACAGTGAGACTCACTCACACTGGACAGTAAGACTGTATTCACACTGGGACAGCGAGACTCACTCACACTGTGACAGTGAGACTCATTCACACGGGACAGTAAGCCCGTACTCACAGTGGGACGGTGAGTCTCACTCACACTGGACAGCAAGACTGTACACACACTGGGACACTGAGACTCACTCACACTGGACAGTAAGACTGTACACACACTGGGACACTGAGACTCACTCACACTGGACAGTAAGACTGTACACACACTGGGACACTGAGACTTACTCACACTGGACAGTAAGACTGTACACACACTGGGACAGTGAGACTCACTCACATTGGACAGTAAGACTGTACACACACTGGGACACTGAGACTCACTCACACTGGGACAGTGAGACTCACTCACACTTGGATGGTGAGACTCACTCACACTGGGACAGTGAGACTCACTGACACTTGGATGGTGAGACTCACTCACACTGGGACAGTGAGACTCACTCACACAGGACAGTAAGACTGTATACACACTGGGACAGGGTGACTCATGCACACTGGGACAGTGAGAGTTACTCAAACTGGGACAGTGAGACTCACTCACACTGGGGCAGTGAGACTTACTCAAACTGGGACAGTGAGACTCACTCACACAGGGGCAGTGAGATTCACTCAAACTGGGACAGTGAGAATGACTGAAACTGGGACAGTGAGACTCACTCAAACTGGGACAGTGAGACTCACTCACACTGGGGCAGTAAGTCCGTACTCACACTGGGACAGTGAGAATCACTCACACTGGACAGTGAGACTCACTCACACTGGGGCAGTAAGTCCGTTCTCACACTGGGACATTGAGAATCACTCGCACTGGACAGTGAGACTCACTCACACTGGGACAGTAAGTCCGTACTCACACTGGGACAGTGAGAATCACTCACACTGGACAGTGAGACTCACTCACACTGGGGCAGTAAGTCCGTTCTCACACTGGGACAGTGAGAATCACTCAAACTGGGACAGTGAGACTCACTCACACTGGGGTAGAAAGTCCGTACTCAAACTGGGACAGTAAGACTGCACTCACACTGGGACAGTGAGACTCACTCACACTGGGACAGTGAGACTCACTCACACGGGACAGTAAGTCCGTACTCACACTGGGACAGTGAGAATCACTCACACTGGACAGTGAGACTCACTCACACTGGGGCAGTTAGTCCGTACTCACACTGGGACAGTGAGAATCACTCAAACTGGGACAGTGAGACTCACTCACACTGGGGCAGTATGTCCGTACTCACACTGGGACAGTGAGACTCACTCAAACTGGGACAGTAAGACTGCACTCACACTGGGACAGTGAGACGCACTCACACGGGACAGTAAGTCCGTACTCACACTGGGACAGTGAGACCCACTCACACTGGACAGTAAGACTGTACACACACTGGGACAGGGAGACTCACTCACGCTTGGATGGTGAGACTCACTCACACTGGGATAGTGAGACTCACTCACACAGGACAGTAAGACTGTAATCACACTGGGACAGTGAGACTCACTCACACGGGACAGTAAGTCCGTACTCACACTGGGACAGTGAGAATCACTCACACTGGACAGTAAGACTGTACTAACACAGGGACAGTGAGACTCACTCACACTGGGACAGTGAGACTCACTCACACGGGACAGTAAGACTGCACTCACACTGGGACAGTGAGACTCACTTACACGGGACAGTAAGTCCGTACTCACACTGGGACAGTGGGACCCACTGACACTGGACAGTAAGACTGTACACACACTGGGATAGGGAGACTCACTCACACTTGGATGGTGAGACTCACTCACACTGGGATAGTGAGACTCACTCACACAGGACAGTAAGACTGTACTCACACTGGGACACTGAGACTCACTCACACTGGACAGTAAGACTGTACACACACTGGGACACTGAGACTCACTCACACTGGACAGTAAGACTGTACACACACTGGGACAGTGAGACTCACTCACACTGGACAGTAAGATTGTACTCACACTGGGACAGTGATACTCACTCACACTGGGACAGTGAGACTCACTCACACGGGACAGTAAGCCCGTACTCACACTGGGACGGTGAGACTCACTCACAGTGGACAGTAAGACTGTACACACACTGGGACACTGAGACTCACTCACCCTGGACAGTAAGACTGTACACACAGTGGGACACTGAGACTCACTCACACTGGACAGTAAGACTGTACACACACTGGGACACTGAGACTCACTCACACTGCACAGTAAGACTGTACACACACTGGGACAGTGAGACTCACTCACACTGGACAGTAAGACTGTACACACACTGGGACACTGAGACTCACTCACACTGGACAATAAGACTGTACACTCACTGGGACACTGAGACTCACTCACACTGGACAGTAAGACTGTACACACACTGGGACACTGAGACTTACTCACACTGGACAGTAAGACTGTACACACACTGGGACACTGAGACTCACTCACACTTGGATGGTGAGACTCACTCACACTGGGACGCTGAGACTTACTCACACTGGACAGTAAGACTGTACACACACTGGGACAGTGAGACTCACTCACACTTGGATGGTGAGACTCACTCACACTGGGACAGTGAGACTCACTCACACTTGGATGGTGAGACTCACTCACACTGGGACAGTGAGACTCACTCACACAGGACAGTAAGACTGGACACACACTGGGACAGGGAGACTAATGCACACTGGGACAGTGAGATTTACTCAAACTGGCACAGTGAGACTCACTCACACTGGGGCAGTGAGACTTACTCAAACTGGGACAGTGAGACTCACTAACACTGGGGCAGTGAGATTCACTCAAACTGGGACAGTGAGAATGACTCAAACTGGGACAGTGAGACTCACTCAAACAGGGTCACAGAGATTCACTCACACTGCGACAGTGCGACACACTCACACTGGAACAGTGAGACTCATTCACACTGGAACAGTGAGATTCACTCAAACTGTGACAGTGAGACTCACTCACACTGGGGCAGTAAGTCCGTACTCAAACTGGGACAGTGAGAATCACTCAAACTGGGACAGTGAGACTCAATGACACTGGGACAGTGAGACTCACTCACACTGGAACAGTGAGACTCACTCACACTGGGACAGTGAGACTCACTCACACTGGGGCAGTAAGTCCGAACTCACACTGGGATAGTGAGAATCACTCAAACTGGGACAGTGAGACTCACTCACACTGGGGCAGTAAGTCCGAACTCACACTGGGACAGTGAGACTCACTCAAACTGGGACAGTAAGACTGCACTCACACTGGGACAGTGAGACTCACTCACACTGGGACAGTGAGACTCACTCACACTGGGACAGAAAGTCCGTACTCACACTGGGACAGTGAGAATCACTCACACTGGACAGTGAGACTCCCTCACACTGGGGCAGTAAGTCCGTACTCACACTGGGACAGTGAGAATCACTCAAACTGGGACAGTGAGACTCACTCACACTGGGACAGTAAGTCCGTACTCAAACTGGGACAGTAAGACTGCACTCACACTGGGACAGTGAGACTCACCCACACTGGGACAGTGAGACTCACTCACACGGGACAGCAAGTCCGGACTCACACTGGGACAGTGAGAATCACTCACACGAGACAGTGAGACTCACTCACACTGGGGCAGTAAGTCCGTACTCACACTGGGACAGTGAGAATCACTCAAACTGGGACAGTGTGACACACTCAAACTGGGACAGTAAGACTGCACGAACACTGGGACAGTGCGACTCACTCACACGGGACAGTACGTCCGTACTCACACTGGGACAGTGAGACCCACTCACACTGGACAGTAAGACTGTACACACACTGGGACAGGGAGACTCACTCACACTTGGATGGTGAGACTCACTCACACTGGGATAGTGAGACTCACTCACACAGGACAGTAAGACTGTAATCACACTGGGACGGTGAGACTCACTCACACGGGACAGTAAATCCGTACTCACACTGGGACAGTGAGAATCACTCACACTGGACAGTAAGACTGTACTCACACAGGGACAGTGAGACTCACTCACACTGGGACAGTGAGACTCACTCACACGGGACAGTAAGTCCGTACTCAATTTGGGACGGTGAGACTCACTCACACTGGACAGTAAGACTGTACTCACACTGGGACATTGAGACTCACTCACACTGGACAGTAAGACTGTACACACACTGGGACACTGAGACTCACTCACACTGGACAGTAAAACTGTACACACACTGGGACAGTGAGACTCACTCACACTGGACAGTAAGACTGTACTCACACTGTGACAGTGAGACTCACTCACACTGGGACAGTGAGACTCACTCACACGGGACAGTAAGCCCGTACTCACACTGGGACGGTGAGACTCACTCACACTGGACAGTAAGACTGTACACACACTGGGACACTGAGACTCACTCACACTGGACAGGAAGACTGTACACACACTGGGACACTGAGACTCACTCACACTGGACAGTAAGACTGTACACACACTGGGACAGTGAGACTCACTCACACTGGACAGTAAGACTGTATTCACACTGGGACAGCGAGACTCACTCACACTGTGACAGTGAGACTCATTCACACGGGACAGTAAGCCCGTACTCACAGTGGGACGGTGAGTCTCACTCACACTGGACAGCAAGACTGTACACACACTGGGACACTGAGACTCACTCACACTGGACAGTAAGACTGTACACACACTGGGACACTGAGACTCACTCACACTGGACAGTAAGACTGTACACACACTGGGACACTGAGACTTACTCACACTGGACAGTAAGACTGTACACACACTGGGACAGTGAGACTCACTCACACTTGGATGGTGAGACTCACTCACACTGGGACAGTGAGACTCACTGACACTTGGATGGTGAGACTCACTCACACTGGGACAGTGAGACTCACTCACACAGGACAGTAAGACTGTATACACACTGGGACAGGGTGACTCATGCACACTGGGACAGTGAGAGTTACTCAAACTGGGACAGTGAGACTCACTCACACTGGGGCAGTGAGACTTACTCAAACTGGGACAGTGAGACTCACTCACACAGGGGCAGTGAGATTCACTCAAACTGGGACAGTGAGAATGACTGAAACTGGGACAGTGAGACTCACTCAAACTGGGACAGTGAGACTCACTCACACTGGGGCAGTAAGTCCGTACTCACACTGGGACAGTGAGAATCACTCACACTGGACAGTGAGACTCACTCACACTGGGGCAGTAAGTCGTTCTCACACTGGGACAGTGAGAATCACTCACACTGGACAGTGAGACTCACTCACACTGGGACAGTGAGACTCACTCACACTGGGACAGTAAGTCCGTACTCACACTGGGACAGTGAGAATCACTCAAACTGGGACAGTGAGACTCACTCACACTGGGGCAGTCAGTCCGTTCTCACACTGGGACAGTGAGAATCACTCAAACTGGGACAGTGAGACTCACTCACACTGGGGTAGTATGTCCGTACTCAAACTGGGACAGTAAGACTGCACTCACACTGGGACAGTGAGACTCACTCACACTGGGACAGTGAGACTCACTCACACGGGACAGTAAGTCCGTACTCACACTGGGACAGTGAGAATCACTCACACTGGACAGTGAGACTCACTCACACTGGGGCAGTTAGTCCGTACTCACACTGGGACAGTGAGAATCACTCAAACTGGGACAGTGAGACTCACTCACACTGGGGCAGTATGTCCGTACTAACACTGAGACAGTGAGACTCACTCAAACTGGGACAGTAAGACTGCACTCACACTGGGACAGTGAGACCCACTCACACTGGACAGTAAGACTGTACACACACTGGGACAGGGAGACTCACTCACACTTGGATGGTGAGACTCACTCACACTGGGATAGTGAGACTCACTCACACAGGACAGTAAGACTGTAATCACACTGGGACAGTGAGACTCACTCACACGGGACAGTAAGTCCGTACTCACACTGGGACAGTGAGAATCACTCACACTGGACAGTAAGACTGTACTAACACAGGGACAGTGAGACTCACTCACACTGGGACAGTGAGACTCACTCACATGGGACAGTAAGACTGCACTCACACTGGGACAGTGAGACTCACTTACACGGGACAGTAAGTCCGTACTCACACTGGGACAGTGGGACCCACTGACACTGGACAGTAAGACTGTACACACACTGGGATAGGGAGACTCACTCACACTTGGATGGTGAGACTCACTCACACTGGGATAGTGAGACTCACTCACACAGGACAGTAAGACTGTACTCACACTGGGACACTGAGACTCACTCACACTGGACAGTAAGACTGTACACACACTGGGACACTGAGACTCACTCACCCTGGACAGTAAGACTGTACACACAGTGGGACACTGAGACTCACTCACACTGGACAGTAAGACTGTACACACACTGGGACACTGAGACTCACTCACACTGCACAGTAAGACTGTACACACACTGGGACAGTGAGACTCACTCACACTGGACAGTAAGACTGTACACACACTGGGACACTGAGACTCACTCACACTGGACAATAAGACTGTACACTCACTGGGACACTGAGACTCACTCACACTGGACAGTAAGACTGTACACACACTGGGACACTGAGACTTACTCACACTGGACAGTAAGACTGTACACACACTGGGACAGGGAGACTCACTCACACTTGGATGGTGAGACTCACTCACACTGGGACACTGAGACTTACTCACACTGGACAGTAAGACTGTACACACACTGGGACAGTGAGACTCACTCACACTTGGATGGTGAGACTCACTCACACTGGGACAGTGAGACTCACTAACACTGGGGCAGTGAGATTCACTCAAACTGGGACAGTGAGAATGACTCAAACTGGGACAGTGAGACTCACTCAAACAGGGTCACAGAGATTCACTCACACTGCGACAGTGCGACACACTCACACTGGAACAGTGAGACTCATTCACACTGGAACATTGAGACTCACTCAAACTGTGACAGTGAGACTCACTCACACTGGGGCAGTAAGTCCGTACTCACACTGGAACAGTGAGACTCACTCACACTGGGACAGTGAGACTCACTCACACTGGGACAGTAAGTCCGTACTCACACTGGGACAGTGAGAATCACTCAAACTGGGACAGTGAGACTCACTCACACTGTGGCAGTAAGTCCGAATTCACACTGGGACAGTGAGACTCACTCAAACTGGGACAGTAAGACTGCACTCACACTGGGACAGTGAGACTCACTCACACTGGGACAGTGAGACTCACTCACACTGGGACAGTAAGTCCGTACTCACACTGGGACAGTGAGAATCACTCACACTGGACAGTGAGACTCCCTCACACTGGGGCAGTAAGTCCGTACTCACACTGGGACAGTGAGAATCACTCAAACTGGGACAGTGAGACTCACTCACACTGGGACAGTAAGTCCGTACTCAAACTGGGACAGTAAGACTGCACTCACACTGGGACACTGAGACTCACCCACACTGGGACAGTGAGACTCACTCACACGGGACAGTAAGACTGTACACACACTGGGACAGTGAGACTCACTCACACTGGACAGTAAGACTGTACACACACTGGGACACTGAGACTCACTCACACTGGACAATAAGACTGTACACTCACTGGGACACTGAGACTCACTCACACTGGACAGTAAGACTGTACACACACTGGGACACTGAGACTTACTCACACTGGACAGTAAGACTGTACACACACTGGGACAGGGAGACTCACTCACACTTGGATGGTGAGACTCACTCACACTGGGACACTGAGACTTACTCACACTGGACAGTAAGACTGTACACACACTGGGACAGTGAGACTCACTCACACTTGGATGGTGAGACTCACTCACACTGGGACAGTGAGACTCACTAACACTGGGGCAGTGAGATTCACTCAAACTGGGACAGTGAGAATGACTCAAACTGGGACAGTGAGACTCACTCAAACAGGGTCACAGAGATTCACTCACACTGCGACAGTGCGACACACTCACACTGGAACAGTGAGACTCATTCACACTGGAACATTGAGACTCACTCAAACTGTGACAGTGAGACTCACTCACACTGGGGCAGTAAGTCCGTACTCACACTGGAACAGTGAGACTCACTCACACTGGGACAGTGAGACTCACTCACACTGGGACAGTAAGTCCGTACTCACACTGGGACAGTGAGAATCACTCAAACTGGGACAGTGAGACTCACTCACACTGTGGCAGTAAGTCCGAATTCACACTGGGACAGTGAGACTCACTCAAACTGGGACAGTAAGACTGCACTCACACTGGGACAGTGAGACTCACTCACACTGGGACAGTGAGACTCACTCACACTGGGACAGTAAGTCCGTACTCACACTGGGACAGTGAGAATCACTCACACTGGACAGTGAGACTCCCTCACACTGGGGCAGTAAGTCCGTACTCACACTGGGACAGTGAGAATCACTCAAACTGGGACAGTGAGACTCACTCACACTGGGACAGTAAGTCCGTACTCAAACTGGGACAGTAAGACTGCACTCACACTGGGACACTGAGACTCACCCACACTGGGACAGTGAGACTCACTCACACGGGACAGCAAGTCCGGACTCACACTGGGACAGTGAGAATCACTCACACGAGACAGTGAGACTCACTCACACTGGGGCAGTAAGTCCGTACTCACACTGGGACAGTGAGAATCACTCAAACTGGGACAGTGTGACTCACTCAAACTGGGACAGTAAGACTGCACGAACACTGGGACAGTGCGACTCACTCACACGGGACAGTAAGTCCGTACTCACACTGGGACAGTGAGACCCACTCACACTGGACAGTAAGACTGTACACACACTGGGACAGGGAGACTCACTCACACTTGGATGGTGAGACTCACTCACACTGGGATAGTGAGACTCACTCACACAGGACAGTAAGACTGTAATCACACTGGGACAGTGAGACTCACTCACACGGGACAGTAAGTCCGTACTCACACTGGGACAGTGAGAATCACTCACACTGGACAGTAAGACTGTACTCACACAGGGACAGTGAGACTCACTCACACTGGGACAGTGAGACTCACTCTCACGGGACAGTAAGTCCGTACTCAATTTGGGACGGTGAGACTCACTCACACTGGACAGTAAGACTGTACTCACACTGCGACATTGAGACTCACTCACACTGGACAGTAAGACTGTACACACACTGGGACACTGAGACTCACTCACACTGGACAGTAAGACAGTACACACACTGGGACAGTGAGACTCACTCACACTGGACAGTAAGACTGTACTCACACTGTGACAGTGAGACTCACTCACACTGGGACAGTGAGACTCACTCACACGGGACAGTAAGCCCGTACTCACACTGGGACGGTGAGACTCACTCACACTGGACAGTAAGACTGTACACACACTGGGACACTGAGACTCACTCACACTGGACAGGAAGACTGTACACACACTGGGACACTGAGACTCACTCACACTGGACAGTAAGACTGTACACACACTGGGACAGTGAGACTCACTCACACTGGACAGTAAGACTGTATTCACACTGGGACAGCGAGACTCACTCACACTGTGACAGTGAGACTCATTCACACGGTACAGTAAGCCCGTACTCACAGTGGGACGGTGAGTCTCACTCACACTGGACAGCAAGACTGTACACACACTGGGACACTGAGACTCACTCACACTGGACAGTAAGACTGTACACACACTGGGACACTGAGACGCACTCACACTGGACAGTAAGACTGTACACACACTGGGACACTGAGACTTACTCACACTGGACAGTAAGACTGTACACACACTGGGACAGTGAGACTCACTCACACTTGGATGGTGAGACTCACTCACACTGGGACAGTGAGACTCACTCACACAGGACAGTAAGACTGTATACACACTGGGACAGGGTGACTCATGCACACTGGGACAGTGAGAGTTACTCAAACTGGGACAGTGAGACTCACTCACACTGGGGCAGTGAGACTTACTCAAACTGGGACAGTGAGACTCACTCACACAGGGGCAGTGAGATTCACTCAAACTGGGACAGTGAGAATGACTGAAACTGGGACAGTGAGACTCACTCAAACTGGGACAGTGAGACTCACTCACACTGGGGCAGTAAGTCCGTACTCACACTGGGACAGTGAGAATCACTCACACTGGACAGTGAGACTCACTCACACTGGGGCAGTAAGTCCGTACTCACACTGGGACAGTGAGAATCACTCAAACTGGGACAGGGAGACTCACTCACACTGGGGCAGTATGTCCGTACTCACACTGGGACAGTGAGACACACTCAAACTGGGACAGTAAGACTGCACTCACACTGGGACAGTGAGACGCACTCACACTGGACAGTGAGACTCACTCACACTGGGACAGTGAGACTCACTCACACTGGGACAATAAGTCCGTACTCACACTGGGACAGTGAGAATCACTCACACTGGACAGTGAGACTCACTCACACTGGGGCAGTCAGTCCGTTCTCACACTGGGACAGTGAGAATCACTCAAACTGGGACAGTGAGACTCACTCACACTGGGGCAGTATGTCCGTACTCACACTGGGACAGTGAGACTCACTCAAACTGGGACGGTAAGACTGCACTCACACTGGGACAGTGAACCTCACTCACACTGGGACAGTGAGACTCACTCACACTGGGACAGTAAGTCCGTACTCACACTGGGACAGTGAGAATCACTCACACTGGGGCAGTAAGTTCGTACTCAAACTGGGACAGTAAGACTGCACTCACACTGGGACAGTGAGACTCACTCACACTGGACAGTAAGACTGTACACACACTGGGACAGTGAGACTCACTCACACTGGACAGGAAGACTGTACACACACTGGGACACTGAGACTCACTCACACTGGACAGTAAGACTGTACACACACTGGGACAGTGAGACTCACTCACACTGGACAGTAAGACTGTATTCACACTGGGACAGCGAGACTCACTCACACTGTGACAGTGAGACTCATTCACACGGTACAGTAAGCCCGTACTCACAGTGGGACGGTGAATCTCACTCACACTGGACAGCAAGACTGTACACACACTGGGACACTGAGACTCACTCACACTGGACAGTAAGACTGTACACACACTGGGACACTGAGACGCACTCACACTGGACAGTAAGACTGTACACACACTGGGACACTGAGACTTACTCACACTGGACAGTAAGACTGTACACACACTGGGACAGTGAGACTCACTCACACTTGGATGGTGAGACTCACTCACACTGGGACAGTGAGACTCACTCACACAGGACAGTAAGACTGTATACACACTGGGACAGGGTGACTCATGCACACTGGGACAGTGAGAGTTACTCAAACTGGGACAGTGAGACTCACTCACACTGGGGCAGTGAGACTTACTCAAACTGGGACAGTGAGACTCACTCACACAGGGGCAGTGAGATTCACTCAAACTGGGACAGTGAGAATGACTGAAACTGGGACAGTGAGACTCACTCAAACTGGGACAGTGAGACTCACTCACACTGGGGCAGTAAGTCCGTACTCACACTGGGACAGTGAGAATCACTCACACTGGACAGTGAGACTCACTCACACTGGGGCAGTAAGTCCGTACTCACACTGGGACAGTGAGAATCACTCAAACTGGGACAGGGAGACTCACTCACACTGGGGCAGTATGTCCGTACTCACACTGGGACAGTGAGACACACTCAAACTGGGACAGTAAGACTGCACTCACACTGGGACAGTGAGACGCACTCACACTGGACAGTGAGACTCACTCACACTGGGACAGTGAGACTCACTCACACTGGGACAATAAGTCCGTACTCACACTGGGACAGTGAGAATCACTCACACTGGACAGTGAGACTCACTCACACTGGGGCAGTCAGTCCGTTCTCACACTGGGACAGTGAGAATCACTCAAACTGGGACAGTGAGACTCACTCACACTGGGGCAGTATGTCCGTACTCACACTGGGACAGTGAGACTCACTCAAACTGGGACGGTAAGACTGCACTCACACTGGGACAGTGAACCTCACTCACACTGGGACAGTGAGACTCACTCACACTGGGACAGTAAGTCCGTACTCACACTGGGACAGTGAGAATCACTCACACTGGGGCAGTAAGTTCGTACTCAAACTGGGACAGTAAGACTGCACTCACACTGGGACAGTGAGACTCACTCACACTGGGACAGTGAGACTCACTCACACGGGACAGTAAGTCCGTACTCACACTGGGACAGTGAGAATCACTCACACTGGACAGTGAGACTCACTCACACTGGGGCAGTAAGTCCGTACTCACACTGGGACAGTGAGAATCACTCAAACTGGGACAGGGAGACTCACTCACACTGGGGCAGTATGTCCGTACTCACACTGGGACAGTGAGACACACTCAAACTGGGACAGTAAGACTGCACTCACACTGGGACAGTGAGACGCACTCACACGGGACAGTAAGTCCGTACTCACACTGGGACGGTGAGACTCACTCACACTGGGACAGTGAGACTCACTCACACAGGACAGTAAGACTGGACACACACTGGGACAGGGAGACTCATGCACACTGGGACAGTGAGATTTACTCAAACTGGCACAGTGAGACTCACTCACACTGGGGCAGTGAGACTTACTCAAACTGGGACAGTGAGACTCATCAAACACTGGGGCAGTGAGATTCACTCAAACTGGGACAGTGAGAATGACTCAAACTGGGACAGTGAGACTCACTCAAACAGGGTCACAGAGATTCACTCACACTGCGAAAGTGCGACACACTCACACTGGAACAGTGAGACTCATTCACCCTGGAACAGTGAGACTCACTCAAACTGTGACAGTGAGACTCACTCACACTGGGGCAGTAAGTCCGTACTCACACTGGGACAGTGAGAATCACTCAAACTGGGACAGTGAGACTCACTCACACTGGGGCAGTAAGTCCGTACTCACACTGGGACAGTGAGAATCAGTCACACTGGACAGTGAGACTCCCTCACACTGGGGCAGTAAGTCCGTACTCACACTGGGACAGTGAGAATCACTCAAACTGGGACAGTGAGACTCACTCACACTGGGACAGTAAGTCCGTACTCACACTGGGACAGTGAGAATCACTCACACTGGACAGTGAGACTCCCTCACACTGGGGCAGTAAGTCCGTACTCAAACTGGGACAGTAAGACTGCACTCACACTGGGACAGTGAGACTCACCCACACTGGGACAGTGAGACTCACTCACACGGGACAGTAAGTCCGTACTCACACTGGGACAGTGAGATCACTCACACTGGACAGTGAGACTCACTGACACTGGGGCAGTAAGTCCGTACTCACACTGGGACAGTGAGAATCACTCAAACTGGGACAGTGAGACTCACTCACACTGGGGCAGTAAGTCCGTACTGACACTGGGACAGTGAGACTTACTCAATCTGGGACAGTATGACTGCACTCACACTGGGACAGTGAGACTCACTCGCACTGGGACAGTGAGACTCACTCACACGGGACAGTAAGTCCGTACTCACACTGGGACAGTGAGACCCACTCACACTGGACAGTAAGACTGTGCACACACTGGGACAGGGAGACTCACTCACACTTGGATGGTGAGACTCACTCACACTGGGATAGTGAGACTCACTCACACTGGACAGTAAGACTGTACACACACTGGGAATGTGAGACTCACTCACACTGGACAGTAAGACTGTACACACACTGGGACAGTGAGACTCACTCACACTGGACAGTAAGACTGTACTCACACTGTGACAGTGAGACTCACTCACACTGGGACAGTGAGACTCACTCACACGGGACAGTAAGCCCGTACTCACACTGGGACGGTGAGACTCACTCACACTGGACAGTAAGACTGTACACACACTGGGACACTGAGACTTACTCACACTGGACAGTAAGACTGTACGCACACTGGGACAGCGAGACTCACTCACACTGTGACAGTGAGACTCATTCACACTGGGACAGTGAGACTCACTGACACTTGGATGGTGAGACTCACTCACACTGGGACAGTGAGACTCACTCACACAGGACAGTAAGACTGTACACACACTGGGACAGGGAGACTCATGCACACTGGTACAGTGAGAGTTACTCAAACTGGGACAGTGAGACTCACTCACACTGGGGCAGTGAGACTTACTCAAACTGGGACAGTGAGACTCACTCGCACTGGGGCAGTGAGATTCACTCAAACTGGGACAGTGAGAATGACTGAAACTGGGACAGTGAGACTCACTCAAACTGGGACAGTGAGACTGACTCACACTGGGGCAGTAAGTCCGTATTCACACTGGGACAGTGAGAATCACTCAAACTGGGACAGTGAGACTCACTCACACTGGGGCAGTAAGTCCGTACTCACACTGGGACAGTGAGACTCACTCAAACTGGGACAGTAAGACTGCACTCACACTGGGACAGTGAACCTCACTCACACTGGGACAGTGAGACTCACTCACACTGGGACAGTAAGTCCGTACTCACACTGGGACAGTGAGAATCACTCACACTGGACAGTGAGACTCACTCACACTGGGGCAGTAAGTCCGTTCGCACACTGGGACAGTGAGAATCACTCAAACTGGGACAGTGAGACTCACTCACACTGGGGCAGTAAGTCCGTACTCAAAATGGGACAGTAAGACTGCACTCACACTGGGACAGTGAGACTCACTCACACTGGGACAGTGAGACTCACTCACACGGGACAGTAAGTCCGTACTCACACTGGGACAGTGAGAATCACTCACACTGGACAGTGAGACTCACTCACACTGGGGCAGTAAGTCCGTACTCACACTGGGACAGTGAGAATCACTCAAACTGGGACAGGGAGACTCACTCACACTGGGGCAGTATGTCCGTACTCACACTGGGACAGTGAGACTCACTCAAACTGGGACAGTAAGACTGCACTCACACTGGGACAGTGAGACGCACTCACACGGGACAGTAAGTCCGTACTCACACTGGGACAGTGAGACCCACTCACACTGGACAGTAAGACTGTACACACACTGGGACAGGGAGACTCACTCACACTTGGATGGTGAGACTCACTCACACTGGGATAGTGAGACTCACTCACACAGGACAGTAAGACTGTAATCACACTGGGACAGTGAGACTCACTCACACGGGACAGTAAGTCCGTACTCACACTGGGACAGTGAGAATCACTCACACTGGACAGTAAGACTGTACTAACACAGGGACAGTGAGACTCACTCACACTGGGACAGTGAGACTCACTCACACGGGACAGTAAGACTGCACTCACACTGGGACAGTGAGACTCACTTACACGGGACAGTAAGTCCGTACTCACACTGGGACAGTGGGACCCACTGACACTGGACAGTAAGACTGTACACACACTGGGACAGGGAGACTCACTCACACTTGGATGGTGAGACTCACTCACACTGGGATAGTGAGACACACTCACACAGGACAGTAAGACTGTACTCAATTTGGGACATTGAGACTCACTCACACTGGACAGTAAGACTGTACACACACTGGGACACTGAGACTCACTCACACTGGACAGTAAGTCCGTTCTCACACTGGGACAGTGAGAATCACTCAAACTGGGACAGTGAGACTCACTCACACTGGGGCAGTAAGTCCGTACTCAAACTGGGACAGTAAGACTGCACTCACACTGGGACAGTGAGACTCACTCACACTGGGACAGTGAGACTCACTCACACGGGACAGTAAGTCCGTACTCACACTGGGACAGTGAGAATCACTCACACTGGACAGTGAGACTCACTCACACTGGGGCAGTAAGTCCGTACTCACACTGGGACAGTGAGAATCACTCAAACTGGGACAGGGAGACTCACTCACACTGGGGCAGTATGTCCGTACTCACACTGGGACAGTGAGACTCACTCAAACTGGGACAGTAAGACTGCACTCACACTGGGACAGTGAGACGCACTCACACGGGACAGTAAGTCCGGACTCACACTGGGACAGTGAGACTCACTCACACGGGACAGTAAGTCCGTACTCACACTGGGACAGTGAGAATCACTCACACTGGACAGTGAGACTCACTCACACTGGGGCAGTAAGTCCGTACTCACACTGGGACAGTGAGAATAACTCAAACTGGGACAGGGAGACTCACTCACACTGGGGCAGTATGTCCGTACTCACACTGGGACAGTGAGACTCACTCAAACTGGGACAGTAAGACGGCACTCACACTGGGACAGTGAGACGCACTCACACGGGACAGTAAGTCCGTACTCACACTGGGACAGTGAGACCCACTCACACTGGACAGTAAGACTGTACACACACTGGGACAGGGAGACTCACTCACACTTGGATGGTGAGACTCACTCACACTGGGATAGTGAGACTCACTCACACAGGACAGTAAGACTGTAATCACACTGGGACAGTGAGACTCACTCACACGGGACAGTAAGTCCGTACTCACACTGGGACAGTGAGAATCACTCACACTGGACAGTAAGACTGTACTAACACAGGGACAGTGAGACTCACTCACACTGGGACAGTGAGACTCACTCACACGGGACAGTAAGACTGCACTCACACTGGGACAGTGAGACTCACTTACACGGGACAGTAAGTCCGTACTCACACTGGGACAGTGAGACCCACTCACACTGGACAGTAAGACTGTACACACACTGGGACAGGGAGACTCACTCACACTTGGATGGTGAGACTCACTCACACTGGGATAGTGAGACTCACTCACACAGGACAGTAAGACTGTAATCACACTGGGACAGTGAGACTCACTCACACGGGACAGTAAGTCCGTACTCACACTGGGACAGTGAGAATCACTCACACTGGACAGTAAGACTGTACTAACACAGGGACAGTGAGACTCACACACTGGGACAGTGAGACTCACTCACACGGGACAGTAAGACTGCACTCACACTGGGACAGTGAGACTCACTTACACGGGACAGTAAGTCCGTACTCACACTGGGACAGTGGGACCCACTGACACTGGACAGTAAGACTGTACACACACTGGGACAGGGAGACTCACTCACACTTGGATGGTGAGACTCACTCACACTGGGATAGTGAGACTCACTCACACAGGACAGTAAGACTGTACTCAATTTGGGACATTGAGACTCACTCACACTGGACAGTAAGACTGTACACACACTGGGACACTGAGACTCACTCACACTGGACAGTAAGTCCGTTCTCACACTGGGACAGTGAGAATCACTCAAACTGGGACAGTGAGACTCACTCACACTGGGGCAGTAAGTCCGTACTCAAACTGGGACAGTAAGACTGCACTCACACTGGGACAGTGAGACTCACTCACACTGGGACAGTGAGACTCACTCACACGGGACAGTAAGTCCGTACTCACACTGGGACAGTGAGAATCACTCACACTGGACAGTGAGACTCACTCACACTGGGGCAGTAAGTCCGTACTCACACTGGGACAGTGAGAATCACTCAAACTGGGACAGGGAGACTCACTCACACTGGGGCAGTATGTCCGTACTCACACTGGGACAGTGAGACTCACTCAAACTGGGACAGTAAGACTGCACTCACACTGGGACAGTGAGACGCACTCACACGGGACAGTAAGTCCGGACTCACACTGGGACAGTGAGACCCACTCACACTGGACAGTAAGACTGTACACACACTGGGACAGGGAGACTCACTCACACTTGGATGGTGAGACTCACTCACACTGGGATAGTGAGACTCACTCACACAGGACAGTAAGACTGTAATCACACTGGGACAGTGAGACTCACTCACACGGGACAGTAAGTCCGTACTCACACTGGGACAGTGAGAATCACTCACACTGGACAGTAAGACTGTACTAACACAGGGACAGTGAGACTCACTCACACTGGGACAGTGAGACTCACTCACACGGGACAGTAAGACTGCACTCACACTGGGACAGTGAGACTCACTTACACGGGACAGTAAGTCCGTACTCAAACTGGGACAGTGGGATCCACTGACACTGGACAGTAAGACTGTACACACACTGGGACAGGGAGACTCACTCACACTTGGATGGTGAGACTCACTCACACTGCGATAGTGAGACTCACTCACACAGGACAGTAAGACTGTACTCACACTGGGACACTGAGACTCACTCACACTGGACAGTAAGACTGTACACACACTGGGACACTGAGACTCACTCACACTGGACAGTAAGACTGTACACACACTGGGACAGTGAGACTCACTCACACTGGACAGTAAGATTGTACTCACACGGGGACAGTGAGACTCACTCACACTGGGACAGTGAGACTCACTCACACGGGACAGTAAGCCCGTACTCACACTGGGACGGTGAGACTCACTCACACTGGACAGTAAGACTGTACACACAGTGGGACACTGAGACTCACTCACACTGGACAGTAAGACTGTACACACACTGGGACACTGAGACTCACTCACACTGCACAGTAAGACTGTACACACACTGGGACAGTGAGACTCACTCACACTGGACAGTAAGACTGTACACACACTGGGACACTGAGACTGACTCACACTGGACAATAAGACTGTACACTCACTGGGACACTGAGACTCACTCACACTGGACAGTAAGACTGTACACACACTGGGACACTGAGACTTACTCACACTGGACAGTAAGACTGTACACACACTGGGACAGGGAGACTCACTCACACTGGGATGGTGAGACTCACTCACACTGGGACACTGAGACTTACTCACACTGGACAGTAAGACTGTACATACACTGGGACAGTGAGACTCACTCACACTTGGATGGTGAGACTCACTCACACTGGGACAGTGAGACTCACTCACACTTGGATGGTGAGACTCACTCACACTGGGACAGTGAGACTCACTCACACAGGACAGTAAGACTGGACACACACTGGGACAGGGAGACTCATGCACACTGGGACAGTGAGAGTTACTCAAACTGGCACAGTGAGACTCACTCACACTGGGGCAGTGAGACTTACTCAAACTGGGACAGTGAGACTCACTAACACTGGGGCAGTGAGATTCACTCAAACTGGGACAGTGAGAATGACTCAAACTGGGACAGTGAGACTCACTCAAACTGGGTCACAGAGATTCACTCACACTGCGACAGTGCGACACACTCACACTGGAACAGTGAGACTCATTCACACTGGAACAGTGAGACTCACTCAAACTGTGACAGTGAGACTCACTCACACTGGGGCAGTAAGTCCGTACTCACACTGGGACAGTGAGAATCACTCAAACTGGGACAGTGAGACTCACTCACACTGGGGCAGTAAGTCCGTACTCACACTGGGACAGTAAGACTGCACTCACACTGGGACAGTGAGACTCACTCACACTGGGACAGTGAGACTCACTCACACTGGGACAGTAAGTCCGTACTCACACTGGGACAGTGAGAATCAGTCACACTGGACAGTGAGACTCCCTCACACTGGGGCAGTAAGTCCGTACTCACACTGGGACAGTGAGAATCACTCAAACTGGGACAGTGAGACTCACTCACACTGGGACAGTAAGTCCGTACTCACACTGGGACAGTGAGAATCACTCACACTGGACAGTGAGACTCCCTCACACTGGGGCAGTAAGTCCGTACTCAAACTGGGACAGTAAGACTGCACTCACACTGGGACAGTGAGACTCACCCACACTGGGACAGTGAGACTCACTCACACGGGACAGTAAGTCCGTACTCACACTGGGACAGTGAGAATCACTCACACTGGACAGTGAGACTCACTCACACTGGGGCAGTAAGTCCGTACTCACACTGGGACAGTGAGAATCACTCAAACTGGGACAGTGAGACTCACTCACACTGGGGCAGTAAGTCCGTACTGACACTGGGACAGTGAGACTCACTCAAACTGGGACAGTATGACTGCACTCACACTGGGACAGTGAGACTCACTCGCACTGGGACAGTGAGACTCACTCACACGGGACAGTAAGTCCGTACTCACACTGGGACAGTGAGACCCACTCACACTGGACAGTAAGACTGTGCACACACTGGGACAGGGAGACTCACTCACACAGGACAGTAAGACTGTAATCACACTGGGACAGTGAGACTCACTCACACTGGACAGTAAGTCCGTACTCACACTGGGACAGTGAGAATCACTCACACTGGACAGTAAGACTGTACTCACACAGGGACAGTGAGACTCACTCACACTGGGACAGTGAGACTCACTCACACTTTGATGGTGAGACTCACTCACACTGGGACAGTGAGACTCACTCACACTTGGATGGTGAGACTCACTCACACTGGGACAGTGAGACTCACTCACACAGGACAGTAAGACTGTACACACACTGGGACAGGGAGACTCATGCACACTGGGACAGTGAGAGTTACTCAAAGTGGGACAGTGAGACTCACTCACACTGGGGCAGTGAGATTCACTCAAACTGGGACAGTGAGAATGACTCAAACTGGGACAGTGAGACTCACTCAAACTGGGTCACAGAGATTCACTCACACTGCGACAGTGCGACACACTCACACTGGGACAGTGAGACTCATTCACACTGGAACAGTGAGACTCACTCAAACTGGGACAGTGAGACTCACTCACACTGGGGCAGTAAGTCCGTACTCACACTGGGACAGTGAGACTCACTCACACTGGGACAGTAAGTCCGTACTCACACAGGGACAGTCAGAATCACTCACACTGGACAGTGAGACTCACTCACACTGGGGCAGTAAGTCCGTACTCACACTGGGACAGTGAGAATCACTCAAACTGGGACAGTGAGACTCACTCACACTGGGGCAGTAAGTCCGTACTCACACTGGGACAGTGAGAATCACTGAAACTGGGACAGTAAGACTGCACTCACACTGGGACAGTGAGACTCACTCACACGGGACATTAAGTCAGTACTCATACTGGGACAGTGAGACCCACTCACACTGGGGCAGTAAGACTGTAATCACACTGAGACAGTGAGAATCACTCACACTGGGAGAGTGAGACTCACTCACACTGGGACAGTGAGACTCACTCACACGGGATAGTAAGTCCGTACTCACACTGGGAGAGTGAGAATCACTCAAACTGGGACAGTGAGACTCACTCACACTGGGGCAGTAAGTCCGTACTCACACTGGGACAGTGTGAATCACTCAAACTGGGACAGTGAGACTCACTCACACTGGGGCAGTAAGTCCGTACTCACACTGGGACAGTGAGACCCACTCACACTGGACAGTAAGACTGTACACACACTGGGACAGGGAGACTCACTCACACTTGGATGGTGAGACTCACTCACACAGGACAGTAAGACTGTACTCACACAGGGACAGTGAGACTCACTCACACTGGGACAGTGAGACTCACTCACACGGGACAGTAAGTCCGTACTCAATTTGGGATGGTGAGACTCACTCACACTGGACAGTAAGACTGTACTCACACTGGGACATTGAGACTCACTCACACTGGACAGTAAGACTGTACACACACTGGGAATGTGAGACTCACTCACACTGGACAGTAAGACTGTACACACATGGGACAGTGAGACTCACTCACACTGGACAGTAAGACTGTACTCACACTGTGACAGTGAGACTCACTCACACTGGGACAGTGAGACTCACTCACACGGGACAGTAAGCCCGTACTCACACTGGGACGGTGAGACTCACTCACACTGGACAGTAAGACTGTACACACACTGGGACACTGAGACTCACTCACACTGGACTGGAAGACTGTACACACACTGGGACACTGAGACTCACTCACACTGGACAGTAAGACTGTACACACACTGGGACACTGAGACTTACTCACACTGGACAGTAAGACTGTACGCACACTGGGACAGCGAGACTCACTCACACTGTGACAGTGAGACTCATTCACACTGGGACAGTGAGACTCACTGACACTTGGATGGTGAGACTCACTCACACTGGGACAGTGAGACTCACTCACACAGGACAGTAAGACTGTACACACACTGGGACAGGGAGACTCATGCACACTGGTACAGTGAGAGTTACTCAAACTGGGACAGTGAGACTCACTCACACTGGGGCAGTGAGACTTACTCAAACTGGGACAGTGAGACTCACTCGCACTGGGGCAGTGAGAATGACTGAAACTGGGACAGTGAGACTCACTCAAACTGGGACAGTGAGACTGACTCACACTGGGGCAGTAAGTCCGTACTCACACTGGGACAGTGAGAATCACTCAAACTGGGACAGTGAGACTCACTCACACTGGGGCAGTAAGTCCGTACTCACACTGGGACAGTGAGACTCACTCAAACTGGGACAGTAAGACTGCACTCACACTGGGACAGTGAACCTCACTCACACTGGGACAGTGAGACTCACTCACACTGGGACAGTAAGTCCGTACTCACACTGGGACAGTGAGAATCACTCACACTGGACAGTGAGACTCACTCACACTGGGGCAGTAAGTCCGTTCGCACACTGGGACAGTGAGAATCACTCAAACTGGGACAGTGAGACTCACTCACACTGGGGCAGTAAGTCCGTACTCAAACTGGGACAGTAAGACTGCACTCACACTGGGACAGTGAGACTCACTCACACTGGGACAGTGAGACTCACTCACACGGGACAGTAAGTCCGTACTCACACTGGGACAGTGAGAATCACTCACACTGGACAGTGAGACTCACTCACACTGGGGCAGTAAGTCCGTACTCACACTGGGACAGTGAGAATCACTCAAACTGGGACAGGGAGACTCACTCACACTGGGGCAGTATGTCCGTACTCACACTGGGACAGTGAGACTCACTCAAACTGGGACAGTAAGACTGCACTCACACTGGGACAGTGAGACGCACTCACACGGGACAGCATGTCCGTACTCACACTGGGACAGTGAGACCCACTCACACTGGACAGTAAGTCTGTACACACACTGGGACAGGGAGACTCACTCACACTGGGACAGTGAGACTCACTCACACGGGACAGTAAGACTGCACCCACACTGGGACAGTGAGACTCACTTACACGGGACAGTAAGTCCGTACTCACACTGGGACAGTGGGACCCACTGACACTGGACAGTAAGACTGTACACACACTGGGACAGGGAGACTCACTCACACTTGGATGGTGAGACTCACTCACACTGGGATAGTGAGACTCACTCACACAGGACAGTAAGACTGTAATCACACTGGGACAGTGAGACTCACTCACACGGGACAGTAAGTCCGTACTCACACTGGGACAGTGAGAATCACTCACACTGGACAGTAAGACTGTACAAACACAGGGACAGTGAGACTCACTCACACTGGGACAGTGAGACTCACTCACACGGGACAGTAAGACTGCACCCACACTGGGACAGTGAGACTCACTTACACGGGACAGTAAGTCCGTACTCACACTGGGACAGTGGGACCCACTGACACTGGACAGTAAGACTGTACACACACTGGGACAGGGAGACTCACTCACACTTGGATGGTGAGACTCACTCACACTGGGATAGTGAGACTCACTCACACAGGACAGTAAGACTGTACTCAATTTGGGACGGTGAGACTCACTCACACGGGACAGTAAGCCTGTACACACACTGGGACACTGAGACTCACTCACACTGGACAGTAAGTCCGTTCTCACACTGGGACAGTGAGAATCACTCAAACTGGGACAGTGAGACTCACTCACACTGGGGCAGTAAGTCCGTACTCAAACTGGGACAGTAAGACTGCACTCACACTGGGACAGTGAGACTCACTCACACTGGGACAGTGAGACTCACTCACACGGGACAGTAAGTCCGTACTCACACTGGGACAGTGAGAATCACTCACACTGGACAGTGAGACTCACTCACACTGGGGCAGTAAGTCCGTACTCACACTGGGACAGTGAGAATAACTCAAACTGGGACAGGGAGACTCACTCACACTAGGGCAGTATGTCCGTACTCACACTGGGACAGTGAGACTCACTCAAACTGGGACAGTAAGACTGCACTCACACTGGGACAGTGAGACGCACTCACACGGGACAGTAAGTCCGTACTCACACTGGGACAGTGAGACCCACTCACACTGGACAGTAAGACTGTACACACACTGGGACAGGGAGACTCACTCACACTTGGATGGTGAGACTCACTCACACTGGGATAGTGAGACTCACTCACACAGGACAGTAAGACTGTAATCACACTGGGACAGTGAGACTCACTCACACGGGACAGTAAGTCCGTACTCACACTGGGACAGTGAGAATCACTCACACTGGACAGTAAGACTGTACTAACACAGGGACAGTGAGACTCACTCACACTGGGACAGTGAGACTCACTCACACGGGACAGTAAGACTGCACTCACACTGGGACAGTGAGACTCACTTACACGGGACAGTAAGTCCGTACTCACACTGGGACAGTGGGACCCACTGACACTGGACAGTAAGACTGTACACACACTGGGACAGGGAGACTCACTCACACTTGGATGGTGAGACTCACTCACACTGGGATAGTGAGACTCACTCACACAGGACAGTAAGACTGTACTCACACTGGGACACTGAGACTCACTCACACTGGACAGTAAGACTGTACACACACTGGGACACTGAGACTCACTCACACTGGACAGTAAGACTGTACACACACTGGGACAGTGAGACTCACTCACACTGGACAGTAAGATTGTACTCACACTGGGACAGTGAGACTCACTCACACTGGGACAGTGAGACTCGCTCACACGGGACAGTAAGCCCGTACTCACACTGGGACGGTGAGACTCACTCACACTGGACAGTAAGACTGTACACACAGTGGGACACTGAGACTCACTCACACTGGACAGTAAGACTGTACACACACTGGGACACTGAGACTCACTCACACTGCACAGTAAGACTGTACACACAGTGGGACAGTGAGACTCACTCACACTGGACAGTAAGACTGTACACACACTGGGACACTGAGACTCACTCACACTGGACAATAAGACTGTACACTCACTGGGACACTGAGACTCACTCACACTGGACAGTAAGACTGTACACACACTGGGACACTGAGACTTACTCACACTGGACAGTAAGACTGTACACACACTGGGACAGGGAGACTCACTCACACTTGGATGGTGAGACTCACTCACACTGGGACACTGAGACTTACTCACACTGGACAGTAAGACTGTACATACACTGGGACAGTGAGACTCACTCACACTGGGACAGTGAGACTCACTCACACTTGGATGGTGAGACTCACTCACACTGGGACAGTGAGACTCACTCACACAGGACAGTAAGACTGGACACACACTGGGACACGGAGACTCATGCACACTGGGACAGTGAGAGTTACTCAAACTGGCACAGTGAGACTCACTCACACTGGGGCAGTGAGACTTACTCAAACTGGGACAGTGAGACTCACTAACACTGGGGCAGTGAGATTCACTCAAACTGGGACAGTGAGAATGACTCAAACTGGGACAGTGAGACTCACTCAAACTGGGTCACAGAGATTCACTCACACTGCGACAGTGCGACACACTCACACTGGAACAGTGAGACTCATTCACACTGGAACAGTGAGACTCAGTCAAACTGTGACAGTGAGACTCACTCACACTGGGGCAGTAAGTACGTACTCACACTGGGACAGTGAGAATCACTCAAACTGGGACAGTGAGACTCACTCACACTGGGGCAGTAAGTCCGTACTCACACTGGGACAGTAGGACTGCACTCACACTGGGACAGTGAGACTCACTCACACTGGGACAGTGAGACTCACTCACACTGGGACAGTAAGTCCGTACTCACACTGGGACAGTGAGAATCACTCACACTGGACAGTGAGACTCCCTCACACTGGGGCAGTAAGTCCGTCCTCACACTGAGACAGGGAGAATCACTCAAACTGGGACAGTGAGACTCACTCACACTGGGACAGTAAGTCCGTACTCACACTGGGACAGTGAGAATCACTCAAACTGGGACAGTGAGACTCACTCAAACTGGGACAGTAAGACTGCACTAAAACTGGGACATTGCGACTCACTCACACGGGACAGTAAGTCCGTACTCACACTGGGACAGTGAGACCCACTCACACTGGACAGTAAGACTGTGCACACACTGGGACAGGGAGACTCACTCACACTTAGATGGTGAGACTCACTCACACTGGGATAGTGAGACTCACTCACACAGGACAGTAAGACTGTAATCACACTGGGACAGTGAGACTCACTCACACTGGACAGTAGGTCCGTACTCACACTGGGACAGTGAGAATCACTCACACTGGACAGTAAGACTGTACTCACACAGGAACAGTGAGACTCACTCACACTGGGACAGTGAGACTCACTCACACGGGACAGTAAGCCCGTACTCAATTTGGGACGGTGAGACTCACTCACACTGGACAGTAAGACTGTACTCACACTGGGACACTGAGACTCACTCACACTGGACAGTAAGACTGTACACACACAGGGACACTGAGACTCACTCACACTGGACATTAAGTCTGTACACACACTGGGACAGTGAGACTCACTCACACTGGACAGTAAGACTGTACTCACACTGGGACAGTGAGACTCACTCACACTGGGACAGTGAGACTCACTCACACGGGACAGTAAGCCCGTACTCACACTGGGACGGTGAGACTCACTCACACTGGACAGTAAGACTGTACACACACTGGGACAGTGAGACTCACTCACACTGCACAGTAAAACTGAACTCACACTGGGACAGTGAGACTCACTCACACTGGGACAGTGAGACTCACTCACACGGGATAGTAAGTCCGTACTCACACTGGGAGAGTGAGAATCACTCACACTGGACAGTGAGACTCACTCACACTGGGGCAGTAAGTCCGTACTCACACTGGGACAGTGAGAATCACTCAAACTGGGACAGTGAGACTCACTCACACTGGGGCAGCAAGTCCGTACTCACACTGGGACAGTGAGACTCACTCAAACTGGGACAGTAAGACTGCACTCACACTGGGACAGTGAGACTCACTCACACGGGACAGTAAGTCCGTACTCACACTGGGACAGTGAGACCCACTCACACTGCACAGTAAGACTGTACACACACTGGGACAGGGAGACTCACCCTCACTTGGATGGTTAGACTCACTCACACTGGGATAGTGAGACTCACTCACACAGGACAGTAAGACTGTAATCACACTGGGACAGTGAGACTCACTCACACGGGACAGTAAGTCCGTACTCACACTGGGACAGTGAGAATCACTCACACGGGACAGTAAGTCCGTACTCACAATGGGACAGTGAGACTCACTCACAAAGGACAGTAAGACTGTACTCACACTGGGACACTGAGACTCACTCACACTGGACAGTAAGATTGTACACACACTGGGACACTGAGACTCACTCACACTGGACAGTAAGACTGTACACACACTGGGACAGTGAGACTCACTCACACTGGACAGAAAGACTGTACTCAGACTGGGACAGTGAGACTCACTCACACTGGGACAGTGAGACTCACTCACACGGGACAGTAAGCCCGTACTCACACTGGGACGGTGAGACTCACTCACACTGGACAGTAAGACCGTACACACACTGGGACACTGAGACTCACACACTGGACAGTAAGACTGTACACACACTGGGACACTGAGACTCACTCACACTGGACAGTAAGACTGTACACACACTGGGACACTGAGACTTACTCACACTGGACAGTAAGACAGTACACACACTGGGACAGGGAGACTCACTCACACTTGGATGGTGAGACTCACTCACACTGGGACAGTGAGACTCACTGACACTTGGATGGTGAGACTCACTCACACTTGGATGGTGAGACTCACTCACACTGGGACAGTGAGACTCACTCACACAGGACAGTAAGACTGTACAGACACTGGGACAGGGAGACTCATGCACACTGTGACAGTGCGAGTTACTCAAACTGGGACAGTGAGACTCACTCACGCTGGGGCAGTGAGACTTACTCAAACTGGGACAGTGAGACTCACTCACACTGGGGCAGTGAGATTCACTCAAACTGGGTCACAGAGATTCACTCACAATGCGACAGTGCGACACACTCACATTGGAACAGTGAGACTCATTCACACTGGAACAGTGAGACTCACTCAAACTGGGACAGTGAGACTCACTCACACTGGGGCAGTAAGTCCGTACTCACACTGGGACAGTGAGACTCACTCAAACTGGGAAAGTAAGACTGCACTCACACTGGGACAGTGAGACTCACTCACACGGGACAGAAAGTCCGTACTCACACTGGGACAGTGAGACCCACTCACACTGGACAGTAAGACTGTACACACACTGGGACAGGGAGACTCACTCACACTTGAATGGTGAGACTCACTCACACTGGGATAGTGAGACTCACGCACACAGGACAGTAAGACTGTAATCACACTGGGACAGTGAGACTCACTCACACGGGACAGTAAGTCCGTACTCACACTGGGACAGTGAGAATCACTCACACTGGACAGGAAGACTGTACTCACACAGGGACAGTGAGACTCACTCACACTGGGAAAGTGAGACTCACTCACACGGGACAGTAAGTCCGTACTCACACTGGGACAGTGAGACTCACACACAAAGGACAGTAAGACTGTACTCACACTGGGACACTGAGACTCACTCACACTGGACAGTAAGATTGTACACACACTGGGACACTGAGACTCACTCACACTGGACAGTAAGACTGTACACACACTGGGACAGTGAGACTCACTCACACTGGACAGTAAGACTGTACTCACACTGGGACAGTGAGACTCACTCACACTGGGACAGTGAGACTCACTCAGATTGCACAGTAAGACTGTACACACACTGGGACACTGAGACTCACTCACACTGGACAGTAAGACTGTACACACAGTGGGACACTGAGACTCACTCACACTGGACAGTAAGACTGTACACACACTGGGACAGTGAGACTCACTCACACTGGGACAGTGAGACTCACTCACACGGGACAGTAAGCCCGTACTCACACTGGGACAGTGAGACTCACTCACACTGGACAGTAAGACCGTACACACACTGGGACACTGAGACTCACACACTGGACAGTAAGACTGTACACACACTGGGACACTGAGACTCACTCACACTGGACAGTAAGACTGTACACACACTGGGACACTGAGACTTACTCACACTGGACAGTAAGACTGTACACACACTGGGACAGGGAGACTCACTCACACTGCGACAGTGAGACTCACTCACACTTGGATGGTGAGACTCACTCACACTGGGACAGTGAGACTCACTCACACTTGGATGGTGAGACTCACTCACACTTGGATGGTGAGACTCACTCACACTGGGACAGTGAGACTCACTCACACAGGACAGTAAGACTGTACACACACTGGGACAGGGAGACTCATGCACACTGTGACAGTGCGAGTTACTCAAACTGGGACAGTGAGACTCACTCACGCTGGGGCAGTGAGACTTACTCAAACTGGGACAGTGAGACTCACTCACACTGGGGCAGTGAGATTCACTCAAACTGGGTCACAGAGATTCACTCACACTGCGACAGTGCGACACACTCACATTGCAACAGTGAGACTCACTCAAACTGGGACAGTGAGACTCACTCATACTGGGGCAGTAAGTCCGTACTCACACTGGGACAGTGAGAATCACTCAAACTGGGACACTGAGACTCACTCACACTGGGGCAGTAAGTCCGTACTCACACTGGGGCAGTAAGTCCTTACTCACACTGGGACAGTGAGCATCACTCAAACTGGGACAGTAAGACTGCACTCACAATGGGACAGTGAGACTCACTCACACGGGACAGTAAGTCCGTAATCAGACTGGGACAGTGAGACCCACTCACACTGGACAGTAAGACTGTACACACACTGGGACAGGGAGACTCACTCACACTTGGATGGTGAGACTCACTCACAATGGGATAGTGAGACTCACTCACACAGGACAGTAAGACTGTAATCACACTGGGACAGTGAGAATCACTCACACTGGAACAGTGAGAATCACTCACACTGGGACAGTGAGACTCACTCACACGGGATAGTAAGTCCGTACTCACACTGGGACAGTGAGAATCACTCACACTGGACAGTGAGACTCACTCACACGGGATAGTAAGTCCGTACTCACACTGGGACAGTGAGAATCACTCACACTGGACAGTGAGACTCACTCACACTGGGGCAGTAAGTCTGTACTCACACTGGGACAGTGAGAATCACTCACACTGGGACTGTGAGACTCACTCAAACTGGGACAGTAAGACTGCACTCACACTGGGACAGTGAGTCTCACTCACACAGGACAGTAAGTCCCTACTCACACTGGGACAGTGAGACTCACTCACACTTGGATGGTGAGACTCACTCACACTGGGATATTGAGACTCACTCACACAGGACAGTAAGACTGTAATCACACTGGGACAGTGAGACTCACTCACACGGGACAGTAAGTCCGTACTCACACTGGGACAGTGAGAATCACTCACACTGTACAGTAAGACTGTACTCACACAGGGACAGTGAGACTCACTCCCTCTGGGACAGTGAGACTCACTCACACGGGACAGTAAGTCCGTACTCACACTGGGACAGTGAGACTCACTCACACTGGACAGTAAGACTGTACACACACTGGGACACTGAGACTCACTCACACTGGACAGTAAGACTGTACACACACTGGGACAGTGAGACTCACTCACACTGGACAGTAAGACTGTACTCACACTGGGACAGTGAGACTCACTCACACTGGGACAGTGAGACTCACTCACACGGGACAGTCAGCCCGTACTCACACTGGGACGGTGAGACTCACTCACATTGGACAGTAAGACTGTACACACACTTGGACACTGAGACTCACTCACACTGGACAGTAAGACTGTACACACACTGGGACAGTGAGACTCACTCACACTGGACATTAAGACTGTACACACACTGGGACAGTGAGACTCACTCACACTGGACAGTAAGACTGTACTCACACTGGGAAAGTGAGACTCACTCACACGGGACCGTAAGCCCGTACTCACACTGGGACGGTGAGACTCAGTCACACTGGACAATAAGACTGTACACACACTGGGACACTGAGACTCACTCACACTGGACAGTAAGACTGTACACACACTGGGACACTGAGACTCACTCACACTGGACAGGAAGACTGTACTCACACAGGGACAGTGAGACTCACTCACACTGGGAAAGTGAGACTCACTCACACGGGACAGTAAGTCCGTACTCACACTGGGACAGTGAGACTCACACACAAAGGACAGTAAGACTGTACTCACACTGGGACACTGAGACTCACTCACACTGGACAGTAAGATTGTACACACACTGGGACAGTGAGACTCACTCACACTGGACAGTAAGACTGTACTCACACTGGGACAGTGAGACTCACTCACACTGGGACAGTGAGACTCACTCACACTGGACAGTAAGACTGTACACACACTGGGACAGTGAGACTCACTCACACTGGGACAGTGAGACTCACTCACACGGGACAGTAAGCCCGTACTCACACTGGGACGGTGAGACTCACTCACACTGGACAGTAAGACCGTACACACACTGGGACACTGAGACTCACACACTGGACAGTAAGACTGTACACACACTGGGACACTGAGACTCACTCACACTGGACAGTAATACTGTACACACACTGGGACACTGAGACTTACTCACACTGGACAGTAAGACTGTACACACACTGGGACAGGGAGACTCACTCACACTTGGATGTTGAGACTCACTCACACTGCGACAGTGAGACTCACTCACACTTGGATGGTGAGACTCACTCACACTGGGACAGTGAGACTCACTCACACTTGGATGGTGAGACTCACTCACACTTGGATGGTGAGACTCACTCACACAGGACAGTAAGACTGTACACACACTGGGACAGGGAGACTCATGCACACTGTGACAGTGCGAGTTACTCAAACTGGGACAGTGAGACTCACTCACGCTGGGGCAGTGAGACTTACTCAAACTGGGACAGTGAGACTCACTCACACTGGGGCAGTGAGATTCACTCAAACTGGGTCACAGAGATTCACTCACAATGCGACAGTGCGACACACTCACATTGGAACAGTGAGACTCATTCACACTGGAACAGTGAGACTCACTCAAACTGGGACAGTGAGACTCACTCACACTGGGGCAGTAAGTCCGTACTCACACTGGGACAGTGAGACTCACTCAAACTGGGACAGTAAGACTGCACTCACACTGGGACAGTGAGACTCACTCACACGGGACAGAAAGTCCGTACTCACACTGGGACAGTGAGACCCACTCACACTGGACAGTAAGACTGTACACACACTGGGACAGGGAGACTCACTCACACTTGAATGGTGAGACTCACTCACACTGGGATAGTGAGACTCACTCACACAGGACAGTAAGACTGTAATCACACTGGGACAGTGAGACTCACTCACACGGGACAGTAAGTCCGTACTCACACTGGGACAGTGAGAATCACTCACACTGGACAGGAAGACTGTACTCACACAGGGACAGTGAGACTCACTCACACTGGGAAAGTGAGACTCACTCACACGGGACAGTAAGTCCGTACTCACACTGGGACAGTGAGACTCACACACAAAGGACAGTAAGACTGTACTCACACTGGGACACTGAGACTCACTCACACTGGACAGTAAGATTGTACACACACTGGGACACTGAGACTCACTCACACTGGACAGTAAGACTGTACACACACTGGGACAGTGAGACTCACTCACACTGGACAGTAAGACTGTACTCACACTGGGACAGTGAGACTCACTCACACTGGGACAGTGAGACTCAATCAGATTGCACAGTAAGACTGTACACACACTGGGACACTGAGACTCACTCACACGGGACAGTAAGCCCGTACTCACACTGGGACGGTGAGACTCACTCACACTGGACAGTAAGACCGTACACACACTGGGACACTGAGACTCACACACTGGACAGTAAGACTGTACACACACTGGGACACTGAGACTCACTCACACTGGACAGTAAGACTGTACACACACTGGGACACTGAGACTTACTCACACTGGACAGTAAGACTGTACACACACTGGGACAGGGAGACTCACTCACACTTGGATGTTGAGACTCACTCACACTGCGACAGTGAGACTCACTCACACTTGGATGGTGAGACTCACTCACACTGGGACAGTGAGACTCACTCACACTTGGATGGTGAGACTCACTCACACTTGGATGGTGAGACTCACTCACACTGGGACAGTGAGACTCACTCACACAGGACAGTAAGACTGTACACACACTGGGACAGGGAGACTCATGCACACTGTGACAGTGCGAGTTACTCAAACTGGGACAGTGAGACTCACTCACGCTGGGGCAGTGAGACTTACTCAAACTGGGACAGTGAGACTCACTCACACTGGGGCAGTGAGATTCACTCAAACTGGGTCACAGAGATTCACTCACACTGCGACAGTGCGACACACTCACATTGCAACAGTGAGACTCACTCAAACTGGGACAGTGAGACTCACTCATACTGGGGCAGTAAGTCCGTACTCACACTGGGACAGTGAGAATCACTCAAACTGGGACACTGAGACTCACTCACACTGGGGCAGTAAGTCCGTACTCACACTGGGGCAGTAAGTCCTTACTCACAGTGGGACAGTGAGCATCACTCAAACTGGGACAGTGAGACTCACTCACACTGGGGCAGTAAGTCCGTACTCAAACTGGGACAGTATGACTGCACTCACACTGGGACAGTGAGACTCACTCACACGGGACAGTAAGTCCGTAATCAGACTGGGACAGTGAGACCCACTCACACTGGACAGTAAGACTGTACACACACTGGGACAGGGAGACTCACTCACACTTGGATGGTGAGACTCACTCACAATGGGATAGTGAGACTCACTCACACAGGACAGTAAGACTGTAATCACACTGGGACAGTGAGAATCACTCACACTGGAACAGTGAGAATCACTCACACTGGGACAGTGAGACTCACTCACACGGGATAGTAAGTCCGTACTCACACTGGGACAGTGAGAATCACTCACACTGGACAGTGAGACTCACTCACACGGGATAGTAAGTCCGTACTCACACTGGGACAGTGAGAATCACTCACACTGGACAGTGAGACTCACTCACACTGGGGCAGTAAGTCTGTACTCACACTGGGACAGTGAGAATCACTCACACTGGGACTGTGAGACTCACTCAAACTGGGACAGTAAGACTGCACTCACACTGGGACAGTGAGTCTCACTCACACAGGACAGTAAGTCCCTACTCACACTGGGACAGTGAGACTCACTCACACTTGGATGGTGAGACTCACTCACACTGGGATATTGAGACTCACTCACACAGGACAGTAAGACTGTAATCACACTGGGACAGTGAGACTCACTCACACGGGACAGTAAGTCCGTACTCACACTGGGACAGTGAGAATCACTCACACTGGACAGTAAGACTGTACTCACACAGGGACAGTGAGACTCACTCCCTCTGGGACAGTGAGACTCACTCACACGGGACAGTAAGTCCGTACTCACACTGGGACAGTGAGACTCACTCACACTGGACAGTAAGACTGTACACACACTGGGACACTGAGACTCACTCACACTGGACAGTAAGACTGTACACACACTGGGACAGTGAGACTCACTCACACTGGACAGTAAGACTGTACTCACACTGGGACAGTGAGACTCACTCACACTGGGACAGTGAGACTCACTCACACGGGACAGTCAGCCCGTACTCACACTGGGACGGTGAGACTCACTCACATTGGACAGTAAGACTGTACACACACTTGGACACTGAGACTCACTCACACTGGACAGTAAGACTGTACACACACTGGGACAGTGAGACTCACTCACACTGGACATTAAGACTGTACACACACTGGGACAGTGAGACTCACTCACACTGGACAGTAAGACTGTACTCACACTGGGACACTGAGACTCACTCACACTGGACAGGAAGACTGTACTCACACAGGGACAGTGAGACTCACTCACACTGGGAAAGTGAGACTCACTCACACGGGACAGTAAGTCCGTACTCACACTGGGACAGTGAGACTCACACACAAAGGACAGTAAGACTGTACTCACACTGGGACACTGAGACTCACTCACACTGGACAGTAAGATTGTACACACACTGGGACAGTGAGACTCACTCACACTGGACAGTAAGACTGTACTCACACTGGGACAGTGAGACTCACTCACACGGGACAGTAAGCCCGTACTCACACTGGGACGGTGAGACTCACTCACATTGCACAGTAAGACTGTACACACACTGGGACACTGAGACTCACTCACACTGGACAGTAAGACTGTACACACACTGGGACACTGAGACTCACTCACACTGGACAGTAAGACTGTACACACACTGGGACACTGAGACTCACTCACACTGGACAGTAAGACTGTACACACACTGGGACACTGAGACTCACTCACACTGGACAGTAAGACTGTACACACACTGGGACACTGAGACTCACTCACACTGGACAGTAAGACTGTACACACACTGGGACAGTGAGACTCACTCACACTGGGACAGTGAGACTCACTCACACGGGACAGTAAGCCCGTACTCACACTGGGACGGTGAGACTCACTCACACTGGACAGTAAGACCGTACACACACTGGGACACTGAGACTCACACACTGGACAGTAAGACTGTGCACACACTGGGACACTGAGACTCACTCACACTGGACAGTAAGACTGTACACACACTGGGACACTGAGACTTACTCACACTGGACAGTAAGACTGTACACACACTGGGACAGGGAGACTCACTCACACTTGGATGTTGAGACTCACTCACACTGCGACAGTGAGACTCACTCACACTTGGATGGTGAGACTCACTCACACTGGGACAGTGAGACTCACTCACACTTGGATGGTGAGACTCACTCACACTTGGATGGTGAGACTCACTCACACTGGGACAGTGAGACTCACTCACACAGGACAGTAAGACTGTACACACACTGGGACAGGGAGACTCATGCACACTGTGACAGTGCGAGTTACTCAAACTGGGACAGTGAGACTCACTCACGCTGGGGCAGTGAGACTTACTCAAACTGGGACAGTGAGACTCACTCACACTGGGGCAGTAAGTCCGTACTCACACTGGGGCAGTAAGTCCTTACTCACACTGGGACAGTGAGCATCACTCAAACTGGGACAGTGAGACTCACTCACACTGGGGCAGTAAGTCCGTACTCAAACTGGGACAGTAAGACTGCACTCACACTGGGACAGTGAGACTCACTCACACTGGACAGTAAGTCCGTAATCACACTGGGACAGTGAGACCCACTCACACTGGACAGTAAGACTGTACACACACTGGGACAGGGAGACTCACACACACTTGGATGGTGAGACTCACTCACAATGGGATAGTGAGATTCTCTCACATTGCACAGTAAGTCTGTACACACACTGGGACACTGAGACTCACTCACACTGGACAGTAAGACTGTACACACACTGGGACACTGAGACTCACTCACACTGGACAGTAAGACTGTACACACACTGGGACAGTGAGACTCACTCACACTGGGACAGTGAGACTCACTCACACGGGACAGTAAGCCCGTACTCACACTGGGACGGTGAGACTCACTCACACTGGACAGTAAGACCGTACACACACTGGGACACTGAGACTCACACACTGGACAGTAAGACTGTACACACACTGGGACACTGAGACTCACTCACACTGGACAGTAAGACTGTACACACACTGGGACAGGGAGACTCACTCACACTTGGATGTTGAGACTCACTCACACTGCGACAGTGAGACTCACTCACACTTGGATGGTGAGACTCACTCACACTGGGACAGTGAGACTCACTCACACTTGGATGGTGAGACTCACTCACACTTGGATGGTGAGACTCACTCACACTGGGACAGTGAGACTCACTCACACAGGACAGTAAGACTGTACACACACTGGGACAGGGAGACTCATGCACACTGTGACAGTGCGAGTTACTCAAACTGGGACAGTGAGACTCACTCACGCTGGGGCAGTGAGACTTACTCAAACTGGGACAGTGAGACTCACTCACACTGGGGCAGTGAGATTCACTCAAACTGGGTCACAGAGATTCACTCACACTGCGACAGTGCGACACACTCACATTGCAACAGTGAGACTCACTCAAACTGGAACAGTGAGACTCACTCACACTGGGGCAGTAAGTCCGTACTCACACTGGGACAGTGAGAATCACTCACACTGGGGCAGTGAGACTCACTCACACTGGGGCAGTAAGTCCGTACTCACACTGGGACAGTGAGAATCACTCAAACTGGGACAGTGAGACTCACTCACACTGGGGCAGTAAGTCCGTACTCACACTGGGGCAGTAAGTCCTTACTCACACTGGGACAGTGAGAATCACTCAAACTGGGACACTGAGACTCACTCACACTGGGGCAGTAAGTCCGTACTCACACTGGGGCAGTAAGTCCTTACTCACACTGGGACAGTGAGCATCACTCAAACTGGGACAGTGAGACTCACTCACACTGGGGCAGTAAGTCCTTACTCAAACTGGGACAGTAAGACTGCACTCACACTGGGACAGTGAGACTCACTCACACGGGACAGTAAGTCCGTAATCACACTGGGACAGTGAGACCCACTCACACTGGACAGTAAGACTGTACACACACTGGGACAGGGAGACTCACTCACACTTGGATGGTGAGAATCACTCACAATGGGATAGTGAGATTCACTCACACAGGACAGTAAGACTGTAATCACACTGGGACAGTGAGAATCACTCACACTGGAACAGTGAGAATCACTCACACTGGGACAGTGAGACTCACTCACACGGGATAGTAAGTCCGTACTCACACTGGGACAGTGAGAATCACTCACACTGGGACAGTGAGACTCACTCAAACTGGGACAGTAAGTCCGTACTCACACTGGGACAGTGAGAATCACTCACACTGGACAGTAAGACTGTACTCACACAGGGACAGTGAGACTCACTCCCTCTGGGACAGTGAGACTCACTCACACGGGACAGTAAGTCCGTACTCACACTGGGACAGTGAGACTCACTCACACTGGACAGTCAGACTGTACTCACACTGGGACACTGAGACTCACTCACACTGGACAGTAAGACTGTACCAACACTGGGACACTGAGACTCACTCACACTGGACAGTAAGACTGTACACACACTGGGACAGTGAGACTCACTCACACTGGACAGTAAGACTGTACTCACACTGGGACAGTGAGACTCACTCACACTGGGACAGTGAGACTCACTCACACGGGACAGTCAGCCCGTACTCACACTGGGACGGTGAGACTCACTCACATTGGACAGTAAGACTGTACACACACTGGGACACTGAGACTTACTCACACTGGACAGTAAGACTGTACACACACTGGGACACTGAGACTCACTCACACTGGACAGTAAGATTGTACACACACTGGGACACTGAGACTCACTCACACTGGACAGGAAGACTGTACTCACACAGGGACAGTGAGACTCACTCACACTGGGAAAGTGAGACTCACTCACACGGGACAGTAAGTCCGTACTCACACTGGGACAGTGAGACTCACACACAAAGGACAGTAAGACTGTACTCACACTGGGACACTGAGACTCACTGACACTGGACAGTAAGATTGTACACACACTGGGACACTGAGACTCACTCACACTGGACAGTAAGACTGTACACACACTGGGACAGTGAGACTCACTCACATTGGACAGTAAGACTGTACTCACACTAGGACAGTGAGACTCACTCACACTGGTACAGTGAGACTCACTCACACTGGGACACTGAGACTCACACACTGGACAGTAAGACTGCACACACACTGGGACACTGAGACTCACTCACACTGGACAGTAAGACTGTACACACACTGGGACACTGAGACTTACTCACACTGGACAGTAAGACTGTACACACACTGGGACAGGGAGACTCACTCACACTTGGATGTTGAGACTCACTCACACTGCGACAGTGAGACTCACTCACACTTGGATGGTGAGACTCACTCACACTGGGACAGTGAGACTCACTCACACTGGGGCAGTGAGATTCACTCAAACTGGGTCACAGAGATTCACTCACACTGCGACAGTGCGACACACTCACATTGCAACAGTGAGACTCACTCAAACTGGGACAGTGAGAATCACTCAAACTGGGACAGTGAGACTCACTCACACTGGGGCAGTAAGTCCGTACTCACACTGGGACAGTGAGACTCACTCAAACTGGGACAGTAAGACTGCACTCACACTGGGACAGTTAGACTCACTCACACGGGACAGTAAGACTGCACTCACACTGGGACAGTGAGACTCACTCACACTGGGGCAGTAAGTCCGTACTCACACTGGGACAGTGAGAATCACTCAAACTGGGACACTGAGACTCACTCACACTGGGGCAGTAAGTCCGTACTCACACTGGGGCAGTAAGTCCGTACTCACACTGGGACAGTGAGCATCACTCAAACTGGGACAGTGAGACTCACTCACACTGGGGCAGTAAGTCCTTACTCAAACTGGGACAGTAAGACTGCACTCACACTGGGACAGGGAGACTCACTCACACTTGGATGGTGAGACTCACTCACAATGGGATAGTGAGATTCACTCACACAGGACAGTAAGACTGTAATCACACTGGGACAGTGAGAATCACTCACACTGGAACAGTGAGAATCACTCACACTGGGACAGTCAGACTCACTCACACGGGATAGTAAGTCCGTACTCACACTGGGACAGTGAGAATCACTCACACTGGACAGTGAGACTCACTCACAATGGGGCAGTAAGTCTGTACTCACACTGGGACAGTGATAATCACTCACACTGGGACAGTGAGACTCACTCAAACTGGGACAGTAAGTCCGTACTCACACTGGGACAGTGAGAATCACTCACACTGGACAGTCAGACTGTACTCACACTGGGACACTGAGACTCACTCACACTGGACAGTAAGACTGTACCAACACTGGGACACTGAGACTCACTCACACTGGACAGTAAGACTGTACACACACTGGGACAGTGAGACTCACTCACACTGGACAGTAAGACTGTACTCACACTGGGACAGTGAGACTCACTCACACTGGGACAGTGAGACTCACTCACACGGGACAGTCAGCCCGTACTCACACTGGGACGGTGAGACTCACTCACATTGGACAGTAAGACTGTACACACACTGGGACACTGAGACTTACTCACACTGGACAGTAAGACTGTACACACACTGGGACACTGAGACTCACTCACACTGGACAGTAAGCTTGTACACACACTGGGACACTGAGACTCACTCACACTGGACAGGAAGACTGTACTCACACAGGGACAGTGAGACTCACTCACACTGGGAAAGTGAGACTCACTCACACGGGACAGTAAGTCCGTACTCACACTGGGACAGTGAGACTCACACACAAAGGACAGTAAGACTGTACTCACACTGGGACACTGAGACTCACTGACACTGGACAGTAAGATTGTACACACACTGGGACACTGAGACTCACTCACACTGGACAGTAAGACTGAACACACACTGGGACAGTGAGACTCACTCACACTGGACAGTAAGACTGAACACACACTGGGACAGTGAGACTCACTCACATTGGACAGTAAGACTGTACTCACACTAGGACAGTGAGACTCACTCACACTGGTACAGTGAGACTCACTCACACTGGGACACTGAGACTCACACACTGGACAGTAAGACTGCACACACACTGGGACACTGAGACTCACTCACACTGGACAGTAAGACTGTACACACACTGGGACACTGAGACTTACTCACACTGGACAGTAAGACTGTACACACACTGGGACAGGGAGACTCACTCACACTTGGATGTTGAGACTCACTCACACTGCGACAGTGAGACTCACTCACACTTGGATGGTGAGACTCACTCACACTGGGACAGTGAGACTCACTCACACTGGGGCAGTGAGATTCACTCAAACTGGGTCACAGAGATTCACTCACACTGCGACAGTGCGACACACTCACATTGCAACAGTGAGACTCACTCAAACTGGGACAGTGAGAATCACTCAAACTGGGACAGTGAGACTCACTCACACTGGGGCAGTAAGTCCGTACTCACACTGGGACAGTGAGACTCACTCAAACTGGGACAGTAAGACTGCACTCACACTGGGACAGTTAGACTCACTCACACGGGACAGTAAGACTGCACTCACACTGGGACAGTGAGACTCACTCACACTGGGGCAGTAAGTCCGTACTCACACTGGGACAGTGAGAATCACTCAAACTGGGACACTGAGACTCACTCACACTGGGGCAGTAAGTCCGTACTCACACTGGGGCAGTAAGTCCGTACTCACACTGGGACAGTGAGCATCACTCAAACTGGGACAGTGAGACTCACTCACACTGGGGCAGTAAGTCCTTACTCAAACTGGGACAGTAAGACTGCACTCACACTGGGACAGTGAGACTCACTCACACGGGACAGTAAGTCCGTAATCACACTGGGACAGTGAGACCCACTCACACTGGACAGTAAGACTGTACACACACTGGGACAGGGAGACTCACTCACACTTGGATGGTGAGACTCACTCACAATGGGATAGTGAGATTCACTCACACAGGACAGTAAGACTGTAATCACACTGGGACAGTGAGAATCACTCACACTGGAACAGTGAGAATCACTCACACTGGGACAGTGAGACTCACTCACACGGGATAGTAAGTCCGTACTCACACTGGGACAGTGAGAATCACTCACACTGGACAGTGAGACTCACTCACACTGGGGCAGTAAGTCTGTACTCACACTGGGACAGTGAGAATCACTCACACTGGGACAGTGAGACTCACTCAAACTGGGACAGTAAGACTGCACTCACACTGGGACAGTGAGTCTCACTCACACAGGACAGTAAGTCCGTACTCACACTGGGACAGTGAGACCCACTCACACTGGACAGTAAGACTGTACACACACTGGGACAGGGAGACTCACTCACACATGGATGGTGAGACTCACTCACACTGGGATAGTGAGACTCACTCACACAGGACAGTAAGACTGTAATCACACTGGGACAGTGAGACTCACTCACACGGGACAGTAAGTCCGTACTCACACTGGGACAGTGAGAATCACTCACACTGGACAGTAAGACTGTACTCACACAGGGACAGTGAGACTCACTCCCTCTGGGACAGTGAGACTCACTCACACGGGACAGTAAGTCCGTACTCACACTGGGACAGTGAGACTCACTCACAATGGACAGTCAGACTGTACTCACACTGGGACACTGAGACTCACTCACACTGGACAGTAAGACTGTACCAACACTGGGACACTGAGACTCACTCACACTGGACAGTAAGACTGTACACACACTGGGACAGTGAGACTCACTCACACTGGACAGTAAGACTGTACTCACACTGGGACAGTGAGACTCACTCACACTGGGACAGTGAGACTCACTCACACGGGACAGTCAGCCCGTACTCACACTGGGACGGTGAGACTCACTCACATTGGACAGTAAGACTGTACACACACTGGGACACTGAGACTTACTCACACTGGACAGTAAGACTGTACACACACTGGGACACTGAGACTCACTCACACTGGACAGTAAGATTGTACACACACTGGGACACTGAGACTCACTCACACTGGACAGGAAGACTGTACTCACACAGCGAAAGTGAGACTCACTCACACTGGTAAAGTGAGACTCACTCACACGGGACAGTAAGTCCGTACTCACACTGGGACAGTGAGACTCACACACAAAGGACAGTAAGACTGTACTCACACTGGGACAGTGAGACTCACTCACACTGGGACAGTGAGACTCACTCACACGGGACAGTCAGCCCGTACTCACACTGGGACGGTGAGACTCACTCACATTGGACAGTAAGACTGTACACACACTGGGACACTGAGACTCACTCACACTGGACAGGAAGACTGTACTCACACAGGGACAGTGAGACTCACTCACACTGGGAAAGTGAGACTCACTCACACGGGACAGTAAGTCCGTACTCACACTGGGACAGTGAGACTCACACACAAAGGACAGTAAGACTGTACTCACACTGGGACACTGAGACTCACTGACACTGGACAGTAAGATTGTACACACACTGGGACACTGAGACTCACTCACACTGGACAGTAAGACTGAACACACACTGGGACAGTGAGACTCACTCACACTGGACAGTAAGACTGAACACACACTGGGACAGTGAGACTCACTCACATTGGACAGTAAGACTGTACTCACACTAGGACAGTGAGACTCACTCACACTGGTACAGTGAGACTCACTCACACTGGGACACTGAGACTCACACACTGGACAGTAAGACTGCACACACACTGGGACACTGAGACTCACTCACACTGGACAGTAAGACTGTACACACACTGGGACACTGAGACTTACTCACACTGGACAGTAAGACTGTACACACACTGGGACAGGGAGACTCACTCACACTTGGATGTTGAGACTCACTCACACTGCGACAGTGAGACTCACTCACACTTGGATGGTGAGACTCACTCACACTGGGACAGTGAGACTCACTCACACTGGGGCAGTGAGATTCACTCAAACTGGGTCACAGAGATTCACTCACACTGCGACAGTGCGACACACTCACATTGCAACAGTGAGACTCACTCAAACTGGGACAGTGAGAATCACTCAAACTGGGACAGTGAGACTCACTCACACTGGGGCAGTAAGTCCGTACTCACACTGGGACAGTGAGACTCACTCAAACTGGGACAGTAAGACTGCACTCACACTGGGACAGTTAGACTCACTCACACGGGACAGTAAGACTGCACTCACACTGGGACAGTGAGACTCACTCACACTGGGGCAGTAAGTCCGTACTCACACTGGGACAGTGAGAATCACTCAAACTGGGACACTGAGACTCACTCACACTGGGGCAGTAAGTCCGTACTCACACTGGGGCAGTAAGTCCGTACTCACACTGGGACAGTGAGCATCACTCAAACTGGGACAGTGAGACTCACTCACACTGGGGCAGTAAGTCCTTACTCAAACTGGGACAGTAAGACTGCACTCACACTGGGACAGTGAGACTCACTCACACGGGACAGTAAGTCCGTAATCACACTGGGACAGTGAGACCCACTCACACTGGACAGTAAGACTGTACACACACTGGGACAGGGAGACTCACTCACACTTGGATGGTGAGACTCACTCACAATGGGATAGTGAGATTCACTCACACAGGACAGTAAGACTGTAATCACACTGGGACAGTGAGAATCACTCACACTGGAACAGTGAGAATCACTCACACTGGGACAGTGAGACTCACTCACACGGGATAGTAAGTCCGTACTCACACTGGGACAGTGAGAATCACTCACACTGGACAGTGAGACTCACTCACACTGGGGCAGTAAGTCTGTACTCACACTGGGACAGTGAGAATCACTCACACTGGGACAGTGAGACTCACTCAAACTGGGACAGTAAGACTGCACTCACACTGGGACAGTGAGTCTCACTCACACAGGACAGTAAGTCCGTACTCACACTGGGACAGTGAGACCCACTCACACTGGACAGTAAGACTGTACACACACTGGGACAGGGAGACTCACTCACACATGGATGGTGAGACTCACTCACACTGGGATAGTGAGACTCACTCACACAGGACAGTAAGACTGTAATCACACTGGGACAGTGAGACTCACTCACACGGGACAGTAAGTCCGTACTCACACTGGGACAGTGAGAATCACTCACACTGGACAGTAAGACTGTACTCACACAGGGACAGTGAGACTCACTCCCTCTGGGACAGTGAGACTCACTCACACGGGACAGTAAGTCCGTACTCACACTGGGACAGTGAGACTCACTCACAATGGACAGTCAGACTGTACTCACACTGGGACACTGAGACTCACTCACACTGGACAGTAAGACTGTACCAACACTGGGACACTGAGACTCACTCACACTGGACAGTAAGACTGTACACACACTGGGACAGTGAGACTCACTCACACTGGACAGTAAGACTGTACTCACACTGGGACAGTGAGACTCACTCACACTGGGACAGTGAGACTCACTCACACGGGACAGTCAGCCCGTACTCACACTGGGACGGTGAGACTCACTCACATTGGACAGTAAGACTGTACACACACTGGGACACTGAGACTTACTCACACTGGACAGTAAGACTGTACACACACTGGGACACTGAGACTCACTCACACTGGACAGTAAGATTGTACACACACTGGGACACTGAGACTCACTCACACTGGACAGGAAGACTGTACTCACACAGCGAAAGTGAGACTCACTCACACTGGTAAAGTGAGACTCACTCACACGGGACAGTAAGTCCGTACTCACACTGGGACAGTGAGACTCACACACAAAGGACAGTAAGACTGTACTCACACTGGGACAGTGAGACTCACTCACACTGGGACAGTGAGACTCATTCACACGGGACAGTCAGCCCGTACTCACACTGGGACGGTGAGACTCACTCACATTGGACAGTAAGACTGTACACACACTGGGACACTGAGACTCACTCACACTGGACAGGAAGACTGTACTCACACAGGGACAGTGAGACTCACTCACACTGGGAAAGTGAGACTCACTCACACGGGACAGTAAGTCCGTACTCACACTGGGACAGTGAGACTCACACACAAAGGACAGTAAGACTGTACTCACACTGGGACACTGAGACTCACTGACACTGGACAGTAAGATTGTACACACACTGGGACACTGAGACTCACTCACACTGGACAGTAAGACTGAACACACACTGGGACAGTGAGACTCACTCACATTGGACAGTAAGACTGTACTCACACTAGGACAGTGAGACTCACTCACACTGGTACAGTGAGACTCACTCACACTGGGACACTGAGACTCACACACTGGACAGTAAGACTGCACACACACTGGGACACTGAGACTCACTCACACTGGACAGTAAGACTGTACACACACTGGGACACTGAGACTTACTCACACTGGACAGTAAGACTGTACACACACTGGGACAGGGAGACTCACTCACACTTGGATGTTGAGACTCACTCACACTGCGACAGTGAGACTCACTCACACTTGGATGGTGAGACTCACTCACACTGGGACAGTGAGACTCACTCACACTGGGGCAGTGAGATTCACTCAAACTGGGTCACAGAGATTCACTCACACTGCGACAGTGCGACACACTCACATTGCAACAGTGAGACTCACTCAAACTGGGACAGTGAGAATCACTCAAACTGGGACAGTGAGACTCACTCACACTGGGGCAGTAAGTCCGTACTCACACTGGGACAGTGAGACTCACTCAAACTGGGACAGTAAGACTGCACTCACACTGGGACAGTTAGACTCACTCACACGGGACAGTAAGACTGCACTCACACTGGGACAGTGAGACTCACTCACACTGGGGCAGTAAGTCCGTACTCACACTGGGACAGTGAGAATCACTCAAACTGGGACACTGAGACTCACTCACACTGGGGCAGTAAGTCCGTACTCACACTGGGGCAGTAAGTCCGTACTCACACTGGGACAGTGAGCATCACTCAAACTGGGACAGTGAGACTCACTCACACTGGGGCAGTAAGTCCTTACTCAAACTGGGACAGTAAGACTGCACTCACACTGGGACAGTGAGACTCACTCACACGGGACAGTAAGTCCGTAATCACACTGGGACAGTGAGACCCACTCACACTGGACAGTAAGACTGTACACACACTGGGACAGGGAGACTCACTCACACTTGGATGGTGAGACTCACTCACAATGGGATAGTGAGATTCACTCACACAGGACAGTAAGACTGTAATCACACTGGGACAGTGAGAATCACTCACACTGGAACAGTGAGAATCACTCACACTGGGACAGTGAGACTCACTCACACGGGATAGTAAGTCCGTACTCACACTGGGACAGTGAGAATCACTCACACTGGACAGTGAGACTCACTCACACTGGGGCAGTAAGTCTGTACTCACACTGGGACAGTGAGAATCACTCACACTGGGACAGTGAGACTCACTCAAACTGGGACAGTAAGACTGCACTCACACTGGGACAGTGAGTCTCACTCACACAGGACAGTAAGTCCGTACTCACACTGGGACAGTGAGACCCACTCACACTGGACAGTAAGACTGTACACACACTGGGACAGGGAGACTCACTCACACATGGATGGTGAGACTCACTCACACTGGGATAGTGAGACTCACTCACACAGGACAGTAAGACTGTAATCACACTGGGACAGTGAGACTCACTCACACGGGACAGTAAGTCCGTACTCACACTGGGACAGTGAGAATCACTCACACTGGACAGTAAGACTGTACTCACACAGGGACAGTGAGACTCACTCCCTCTGGGACAGTGAGACTCACTCACACGGGACAGTAAGTCCGTACTCACACTGGGACAGTGAGACTCACTCACAATGGACAGTCAGACTGTACTCACACTGGGACACTGAGACTCACTCACACTGGACAGTAAGACTGTACCAACACTGGGACACTGAGACTCACTCACACTGGACAGTAAGACTGTACACACACTGGGACAGTGAGACTCACTCACACTGGACAGTAAGACTGTACTCACACTGGGACAGTGAGACTCACTCACACTGGGACAGTGAGACTCACTCACACGGGACAGTCAGCCCGTACTCACACTGGGACGGTGAGACTCACTCACATTGGACAGTAAGACTGTACACACACTGGGACACTGAGACTTACTCACACTGGACAGTAAGACTGTACACACACTGGGACACTGAGACTCACTCACACTGGACAGTAAGATTGTACACACACTGGGACACTGAGACTCACTCACACTGGACAGGAAGACTGTACTCACACAGCGAAAGTGAGACTCACTCACACTGGTAAAGTGAGACTCACTCACACGGGACAGTAAGTCCGTACTCACACTGGGACAGTGAGACTCACACACAAAGGACAGTAAGACTGTACTCACACTGGGACACTGAGACTCACTGACACTGGACAGTAAGATTGTACACACACTGGGACACTGAGACACACTCACACTGGACAGTAAGACTGTACACACACTGGGACAGTGAGACTCACTCACACTGGACAGTAAGACTTTACTCACACTAGGACAGTGAGACTCACTCACACTGGTACAGTGAGACTCACTCACACTGGGACACTGAGACTCACACACTGGACAATAAGACTGCACACACACTGGGACACTGAGACTCACTCACACTGGACAGTACGACTGTACACACACTGGGACACTGAGACTTACTCACACTGGACAGTAAGACTGTACACACACTGGGACAGGGAGACTCACTCACACTTGGATGTTGAGACTCACTCACACTGCGACAGTGAGACTCACTCACACTTGGATGGTGAGACTCACTCACACTGGGACAGTGAGACTCACTCACACTTGGATGGTGAGACTCACTCACACTTGGATGGTGAGACTCACTCACACAGGACAGTAAGACTGTACACACACTGGGACAGGGAGACTCATGCACACTGTGACAGTGCGAGTTACTCAAACTGGGACAGTGAGACTCACTCACGCTGGGGCAGTGAGACTTACTCAAACTGGGACAGTGAGACTCACTCACACTGGGGCAGTGAGATTCACTCAAACTGGGTCACAGAGATTCACTCACACTGCGACAGTGCGACACACTCACATTGCAACAGTGAGACTCACTCAAACTGGGACAGTGAGACTCACTCACACTGGGGCAGTAAGTCCGTACTCACACTGGGACAGTGAGAATCACTCAAACTGGGACACTGAGACTCACTCACACTGGGGCAGTAAGTCCGTACTCACACTGGGGCAGTAAGTCCTTACTCACACTGGGACAGTGAGCATCACTCAAACTGGGACAGTGAGACTCACTCACACTGGGGCAGTAAGTCCGTACTCAAACTGGGACAGTAAGACTGCACTCACACTGGGACAGTGAGACTCACTCACACGGGACAGTAAGTCTGTAATCACACTGCGACAGTGAGACCCACTCACACTGGACAGTAAGACTGTACACACACTGGGACATGGAGACTCACTCACACTTGGATGGTGAGAAACACTCACAATGGGATAGTGAGACTCACACACACAGGACAGTAAGACTGTAATCACACTGGGACAGTGAGAATCACTCACACTGGAACAGTGAGAATCACTCACACTGGGACAGTGAGACTCACTCACACGGGATAGTAAGTCCGTACTCACACTGGGACAGTGAGAATCACTCACACTGGACAGTGAGACTCACTCACACGGGATAGTAAGTCCGTACTCACACTGGGACAGTGAGAATCACTCACACTGGACAGTGAGACTCACTCACACTGGGGCAGTAAGTCTGTACTCACACTGGGACAGTGAGAATCACTCACACTGGGACAGTGAGACTCACTCAAACTGGGACAGTCAGACTGCACTCACACTGGGACAGTGAGTCTCACTCACACAGGACAGTAAGTCCGTACTCACACTGGGACAGTGAGACCCACTCACACTGGACAGTAAGACTGTACACACACTGGGACAGGGAGACTCACTCACACTTGGATGGTGAGACTCACTCACACTGGGATAGTGAGACTCACTCACACAGGACAGTAAGACTGTAATCAAACTGGGACAGTGAGACTCACTCACAGGGGACAGTAAGTCCGTACTCACACTGGGACAGTGAGAATCACTCACACTGGACAGTAAGACTGTACTCACACAGGGACAGTGAGACTCACTCCCTCTGGGACAGTGAGACTCACTCACACGGGACAGTATGTCCGTACTCACACTGGGACAGTGAGACTCACTCACACTGGACAGTAAGACTGTACTCACACTGGGACACTGAGACTCACTCACACTGGACAGTAAGGCTGTACACACACTGGGACACTGAGACTCACTCACACTGGACAGTAAGACTGTACACACACTGGGACAGTGAGACTCACTCACAGTGGACAGTAAGACTGTACTCACACTGGGACAGTGAGACTCACTCACACTGGGACGGTGAGACTCGCTCACACGGGACAGTAAGCCCGTACTCACACTGGGACGGTGAGACTCACTCACATTGGACAGTAAGACTGTACACACACTTGGACACTGAGACTCACTCACACTGGACAGTAAGACTGTACACACACTGGGACACTGAGACTCACTCACACTGGACATTAAGACTGTACACACACTGGGACAGTGAGACTCACTCACACTGGACAGTAAGACTGTACTCACACTGGGACAGTGAGACTCACTCACACTGGGACAGTGAGACTCACTCACACGGGACCGTAAGCCCGTACTCACACTGGGACGGTGAGACTCAGTCACACTGGACAGTAAGACTGTACACAGACTGGGACACTGAGACTCACTCACACTGGACAGTAAGACTGTACACACACTGGGACACTGAGACTCACTCACACTGGACAGTAAGACTGTACACACACTGGGACACTGAGACTTACTCACACTGGACAGTAAGACTGTACACACACTGGGACAGGGAGACTCACTCACACTTGGATGGTGAGACTCACTCACACTGCAACAGTGAGACTCACTCACAATTGGATGGTGAGACTCACTCACACTGGGACAGTGAGACTCACTCACACTTGGATGGTGAGACTCACTCACACTGGGACAGTGAGACTCACTGACACTTGGATGGTTAGACTCACTCACACTGGGACAGTGAGACTCACTCACACAGGACAGTAAGACTGTACACACACTGGGACAGGGAGACTCATGCACACTGGGACAGTGAGACTTACTCCAACTGGGACAGTGAGACTCACTCACACTGGGGCAGTGAGATTCACTCAAACTGGGACAGTGAGAATGACTCAAACTGGGACAGTGAGACTCACTCAAACTGGGTCACAGAGATTCACTCACACTGCGACAGTTCGACACACTCACACTGGAACAGTGAGACTCATTCACACTGGAACAGTGAGACTCACTCAAACTGGGACAGTGAGACTCACTCAAACTGGGACAGTGAGACTCACTCACACTGGGGCAGTAAGTCCGTACTCACACTGGGACAGTGTGAATCACTCAAACTGGGACAGTGAGACTCACCCACACTGGGGCAGTAAGTCCGTACTCACACTGGGACAGTGAGACTCACTCAAACTCGTACAGTAAGACTGCACTCACACTGGGACAGTGAGACTCAATCACACAGGGACAGTGAGAATCACTCACACGGGACAGTAAGTCCATACTCACACTGGGACAGTGAGACTCACTCAAACTGGGACAGTGAGACTCACTCACACTGGGGCAGTACGTCCGTACTCAAACTGGGAGAGTAAGACTGCACTCACACTGGGACAGTGAGACTCACTCACACGGGACAGTAACTCCGTACTCACACTGGGACAGTGAGACCCACTCACACTGGACAGTAAGACTGTACACAAGCTGGGACAGGGAGACTCACTCACACTTGGATGGTGAGACTCACTCACACTGGGATAGTGAGACTCACTCAAACTGGGACAGTAAGACTGCACTCACACTGGGACAGTGAGACTCACTCACACTGGGACAGTGAGAATCACTCACACGGGACAGTAAGTCCGTACTCACACTGGGACAGTGAGAATCACTCACACTGGACAGTGAGACTCACTCACACTGGGACAGTGAGACTCACTCACACAGGACAATAAGACTGCAATCACACTGGAACAGTGAGACTCACTCACACTGGACAGTAAGACTGTACTCACACTGGGACAGTGAGACTCACTCACACTGGGACAGTGAGACTCACTCACACGGGACAGTAAGCCCGTACTCACACTGGGACGGTGAGACTCACTCACACTGGACAGAAAGACTGTACACACACTGGGACACTGAGACTCACTCACACTGGACAGGAAGACTGTACACACACTGGGACACTGAGACTCACTCACACTGGACAGTAAGACTGTACACACACTGGGACAGTGAGACTCACTCACACTGGACACTAAGACTGTACTCACACTGGGACAGTGAGACTCACTCACACTGGGACAGTGAGACACACTCACACGGGACAGTAAGCCCGTACTCACACTGGGACGGTGAGACTCACTCACACTGGACAGTAAGACTGTACTCACACTGGGACACTGAGACACATTCACACTGGACAGTAAGACTGTACACACACTGGGACAGTGAGACTCACTCACACTGGACAGTAAGACTGTACATACACTGGGACAGTGAGACTCACTCACACTGGACAGTAAGACTGTACACACACTGGGACAGTGAGACTCATTCACACTGGGACAGTGAGACTCACTCACACTTGGATGGTGAGACTCACTCACACTGGTACAGTGAGACTCACTCACACGGGACAGTAAGTCCGTACTCACACTGGGACAGTGAGAATCACTCACACTGGACAGTGAGACTCACTCACACTGGGACAGTGAGAATCACTCACACGGGACAGTAAGTCCGTACTCACACTGGGACAGTGAGAATCACTCACACTGGACAGTGAGACTCACTCACACTGGGACAGTGAGAATCACTCACACGGGACAGTAAGTCCGTACTCACACTGGGACAGTGAGACCCACTCACACTGGACAGTAAGACTGTACACAAGCTGGGACAGGGAGACTCACTCACACTTGGATGGTGAAACTCACTCACACTGGGATAGTGAGACTCACTCACACAGGACAATAAGACTGCAATCACACTGGAACAGTGAGACTCACTCACACTGGACAGTAAGACTGTACTCACACTGGGACAGTGAGACTCACTCACACTGGGACAGTGAGACTCACTCACACGGGACAGTAAGCCCGTACTCACACTGGGACGGTGAGACTCACTCACACTGGACAGAAAGACTGTACACACACTGGGACACTGAGACTCACTCACACTGGACAGTAAGACTGTACACACACTGGGACACTGAGACTCACTCACACTGGACAGTAAGACTGCACACACACTGGGACAGTGAGACTCACTCACACTGGACACTAAGACTGTACTCACACTGGGACAGTGAGACTCACTCACACTGGGACAGTGAGACACACTCACACGGGACAGTAAGCCCGTACTCACACTGGGACGGTGAGACTCACTCACACTGGACAGTAAGACTGTACACACACTGGGACACTGAGACTCACTCACACTGGACAGTAAGACTGTACACACACTGGGACAGTGAGACTCACTCACACTGGACAGTAAGACTGTACATACACTGGGACACTGAGACTTACTCACACTGGACAGTAAGACTGTACACACACTGGGACAGTGAGACTCACTCACACTGGACAGTAAGACTGTACACACACTGGGACGGTGAGACTCACTCACACTGGGACAGTGAGACTGTACACACACTTGGATGGTGAGACTCACTCACACTGGTACAGTGAGACTCACTCACACTTGGATGGTGAGACTCACTCACACTAGAAAGTAAGACTGTACACACACTGGGACAGTGAGACTCACTCACACTGGGACAGTGAGACTCACTCACACTTGGATGCTGAGACTCACTCACACTAGACAGTAAGACTGTACACACACTGGGAGAGGGAGACTCCCTCACACATGGATGGTGAGACTCACTCACACTGGGACAGTGAGACTCACATTTGGATGGTGAGACTCACTCACACTGAGACAGTGAGACTCACTCACACTTGCATGGTGAGACTCACTCAAACTGGGACAGTGAGACTCACTCACACTTGGATGGTGAGACTCACTCACACTGAGACAGTGAGACTCACTCACACTGGGACAGTGAGACTCACTCACACGGGAGAGTAACCCGGACTCACACTGGGACGGTGATACTCACTCACACTGGACAGAAAGACTGTACACACACTGGGACACTGAGACTCACTCACACTGGACAGTAAGACTGTGCACACACTGGGACAGTGAGACTCACTCACACTGGATAGTAAGACTGTACTCACACTGGGACAGTGAGACTCACTCACACTGGGACAGTGAGACTCACTCACACTGGACATTCAGACTGTTCACATACTGGGACACTGAGACTCACTCACACTGGACAGTAAGACTGTACACACACTGGGACACTGAGACTCACTCACACTGGACAGTAAGACTGTACACACACTGGGACAGTGAGACTCACTCACCCTGGACAGTAAGACTGTACTCACACTGGGACAGTGAGACTCACTCACACTGGGACAGTGAGACTCACTCACACGGGACAGTAAGCCCGTACTCACACTGGGACGGTGAGACTCACTCACACTGGACAGTAAGACTGTACACACACTGGGACACTGAGACTCACTCACACGGGACAGTAAGTCCGTACTCACACTGGGACGGTGAGACTCACTCACACTGGACAGAAACACTGTACACACACTGGGACACTGAGACTCACTCACACTGGACAGTAAGACTGTACACACACTGGGACGGTGAGACTCACTCACACTGGACAGAAAGACTGTACACACACAAGGACACTGAGACTCACTCACACTGGACAGTAAGACTGTGCACACACTGGGACAGTGAGACTCACTCACACTGTATAGTAAGACTGTACAAACACTGGGACAGTGAGACTCACTCACACTGGGACAGTGAGACTCACTCACACGGGTCAGTAAGCCCGTACTCACACTGGGACGGTGAGACTCACTCACAATGGACAATAAGACTGTACACACACTGGGACACTGAGACTCACTCACACTGGACAGTAAGACTGTACTCACATTGGGACAGTGAGACTCACTCACACTGGGACAGTGAGACTCACTCATACGGGACAGTAAGCCCGTACTCACACTGGGACGGTGAGACTCACTCACACTGGAGAGAAATACTGTACACACACTGGGACACTGAGACTCACTCACACTGGACAGTAAGACTGTGCACACACTGGGACAGTGAGACTCACTCACACTGGACAGTAAGACTGTACTCGCACTCGGACAGTGAGACTCACTGACACTGGGACAGTGAGACTCACTCACACTGGGACAGTGAGACTCACTCACACGGGACAGTAAGCCCGTACTCACACTGGGACGGTGAGACTCACTCACACTGGACAGTAAGACTGTACACACACTGGGACAGTGAGACTCACTCACACTGGACAGTAAGACTGTACACACACTGGGACACTGAGACTCACTCACACTGGACAGTAAGACTGTACACACACTGGGACACTGAGACTTAATCACACTGGACAGTAAGACTGTACACACTGGGACAGTGAGACTCACTCACGCTGGACAGTAAGACTGTACACACACTGGGACAGGGAGACTCACTCACACTTGGATGGTGAGACTCAGTCACACTGGGACAGTGAGACTCACTCACACTTGGATAGTGAGACTCACTCACACTGGGACAGTGAGACTCACTCACACTTGGATGGTGAGACTCACTCACACTAGACAGTAAGACTGTACACACACTGGGACAGGGAGACTCACTCACACTTGGATGGTGAGACTCACTCACACTGGGACAGTGAGACTCACTCACACTTGGATAGTGAGACTCACTGACACTGGGACAGTGAGACTCACTCACACTTGGATGGTGAGACTCACTCACACTAGACAGTAAGACTGTACACACACTGGGACAGGGAGACTCACTCACACTTGGATGGTGAGACTCACTCACACTGGGACAGTGAGACTCACTCACACTTGGATAGTGAGACTCACTCAAACTGGGACAGTGAGACTCACTCACACTGGGCCAGTAAGTCCATACTCACACTGGGAGAGTAAGACTGCACTCACACTGGGACAGTGAGACTCACTCACACAGGACAGTAAGTCCGTACTCACACTGGGACAGTGAGACCCACTCACACTGGACAGTAAGACTGTACACACACTGGGACAGGGAGACTCACTCACACCTGGATGGTGAGACTAACTCACACTGGGATAGTGAGACTCACTCAAACTTGGATGGTGAGACCCACTCACACTGGACAGTAAGACTGTACACACACTGGGACAGTGAGACTCACTCACACTTGGATGGTGAGACTCACTCACACTGGGACAGTGAGAATCACTCACACTGGACAGTAAGACTGTACTCACACAGGGACAGTGAGACTCACTCACACTGGGACAGTGAGACTCACTCACACGGGACAGTAGTTCCGTACTCACACGGGGACAGTGAGACTCACTCACACTGGACAGTAAGACTGTACTCACACTGGGACAGTGAGACTCACTCACACTGGGACAGTGAGACTCACTCACACGGGATAGTAAGCCCATACTCACACTGGGACGGTGAGACTCAGTCACACTGGACAGTACGACTGTCCACATACTGGGATACTGAGACTCACTCACACTGGACAGTAAGACTGTACACACACTGGGACACTGAGACTCCCTCACACTGGACAGTAAGACTGTACACACACTGGGAGAGTGAGACTCACTCACACTGGACAGTAAGACTGTACTCACACTGGGACAGTGAGACTCACTCACACTGGGACAGTGAGACTCACTCACACGGGACAGTAAGCCCGTACTCACACTGGGACGGTGATACTCACTCACACTGGACAGAAAGACTGTACACACACTGGGACACTGAGACTTACTCACACTGGACAGTAAGACTGTACAAACAATGGGACAGTGAGACTCATTCACACTGGACAGTACGACTGTACACACACTGGGACAGTGAGACTCACTCACACTGGACAGTAAGACTGTACACACACTGGGACAGTGAGACTCACTCTCACTGGGACAGTGAGACTCACTCACACTTGGATGGTGAGACTCACTCACACTGAGACAGTGAGACTCACTCACACTTGGATGGTGAGACTCACTCAAACTGGGACTGTGAGACTCACTCAAACTTGGATGGTGAGACTCACTCACACTAGACAGTAAGACTGTACACACACTGGGACAGGGAGACTCACTCACACTGGACAGTACGACTGTACACACACTGGGACAGTGAGACTCACTCACACTGGGGCAGTAAGTCCGTACTCACACGGGGACAGTGAGACTCACTCACACTGGACAGTAAGATTGTACTCACACTGGGACAGCGAGACTCACTCACACTGGGACAGTGAGACTCACTCACACGGGACAGTAAGCCCGTACTCACACTGGGACGGTGAGACTCACTCACACTGGACAATAAGACTGTACACATACTGGGACACTGAGACTCACTCACACTGGACAGTAAGACTGTACACACACTGGGACAGTGAGACTCACTCACACTGGACAGTAAGACTGTACACACACTGGGACAGTGAGACTCACTCACACTGGACAGTAAGACAGTACTCACATTGGGACAGTGAGACTCACTCACACTGGGACAGTGAGACTCACTCACACGGGACAGTAAGACTGTACACACACTGGGATAGGGAGACTCACTCACACTTGGATGGTGAGACTCACTCACACTGGGATAGTGAGACTCACTCACACAGGACAGTAAGACTGTAATCACACTGGGACAGTGAGACTCACTCACACGGGACACTAAGTCCGTACTCACACTGGGACAGTGAGAATCACTCACACTGGACAGTAAGACTGTACTCACACAGGGACAGTGAGACTCACTGACACTTGGACAGTGAGACTCACTCACACGGGACAGTAAGTCCGTACTCACACGGGGACAGTGAGACTCAGTCACACTGGACAGTAAGACTGTACTCACACTGGGACAGTGAGACTCTCTCACACTGGGACAGTGAGACTCACTCACACGGGACAGCAAGCCCGTACTCACACTGGGACGGTGAGACTCACTCACACTGGACAGTAAGACTGTACACATACTGGGAAACTGAGACTCACTCACACTGGACAGTAAGACTGTACACACACTGGGAGAGTGAGACTCACTCACACTGGACAGTAAGACTGTACTCACACTGGGACAGTGAGACTCACTCACACTGGGACAGTGAGACTCACTCACACGGGACAGTAAGCCCGTACTCACACTGGGACGGTGATACTCACTCACACTGGAGAGAAAGACTGTACACACACTGGGACACTGAGACTCACTCACACAGGACAGTAAGACTGTACACACACTGGGACCCTGAGACTTACTCACACTGGACAGTAAGACTATACACACACTGGGACACTGAGACTCACACACTGGACAGTAAGACTGTACACACACTGGGACAGTGAGACTCACTCACACTTGGATGGTGAGACTCACTCACACGGGACAGTAAGCCCTTACTCACACTGGGACGGTGAGACTCACTCACACTGGACAGTAAGACTGTACACACACTGGGACACTGAGACTCACTCACACTGGACAGTAAGACTGTACACACACTGGGACCCTGAGACTTACTCACACTGGACAGTAAGACTATACACACACTGGGACACTGAGACTCACACACTGGACAGTAAGACTGTACACACACTGGGACAGTGAGACTCACTCACACTTGGATGGTGAGACTCACTCACACGGGACAGTAAGCCCTTACTCACACTGGGACGGTGAGACTCACTCACACTGGACAGTAAGAGTGTACACACACTGGGACACTGAGACTCACTCACACTGGACAGTAAGACTATACACACACTGGGACACTGAGACTCACACACTGGACAGTAAGACTGTACACACACTGGGACCCTGAGACTTACTCACACTGGACAGTAAGACTATACACACACTGGGACACTGAGACTCACACACTGGACAGTAAGACTGTACACACACTGGGACAGTGAGACTCACTCACACTGGACAGTAAGACTGTACTCACACTGGGACAGTGAGACTCACTCACACTGGGACAGTGAGACTCACTCACACTTGGATGGTGAGACTCACTCACACTGGGACAGTGAGACTCACTCACACTTGGATGGTGAGACTCACTCAAACTGGGACAGTGAGACTCACTCACACTGGGGCAGTAAGTCCATACTCACACTGGGACAGTGAGACTCACTCAAACTGGGACAGTGAGACTCACTCACAAAGGACAGTAAGTCCGTACTCACACTGGGACAGTGAGACCCACTCACACTGGACAGTAAGAATGTACACACACTGGGACAGGGAGACTCACTCACACTTGGATGGTGAGATTCACTCACACTGGGATAGTGAGACTCACTCACACTTGGATGGTGAGACTCACTCACACTGGGACAGTGAGACTCACTCACACTTGGATGGTGAGACTCACTCAAACTGGGACAGTGAGACTCCCTCACACTGGGGCAGTAAGTCCATACTCACACTGGGACAGTGAGACTCACTCAAACTGGGACAGTGAGACTCACTCACACAGGACAGTAAGACTGTAATCACACTGGGACAGTGAGACTCACTCACACGGGACAGTAAGTCCGTACTCACACTGGGACAGTGAGAATCACTCACACTTGGATGGTGAGACTCACTCACACTGGGACAGTGAGACTCACTCACACTTGGATGGTGAGACTCACTCAAACTGGGACAGTGAGACTCCCTCACACTGGGGCAGTAAGTCCATACTCACACTGGGACAGTGAGACTCACTCAAACTGGGACAGTGAGACTCACTCACACAGGACAGTAAGTCCGTACTCACACTGGGACAGTGAGACCCACTCACACTGGACAGTAAGACTGTGCACACACTGGGACAGGGAGACTCACTCACACTTGCATGGTGAGATTCACTCACACTGGGATAGTGAGACTCACTCACACAGGACAGTAAGACTGTAATCACACTGGGACAGTGAGACTCACTCACACGGGACAGTAAGTCCGTACTCACACTGGGACAGTGAGAATCACTCACACTGGACAATAAGACTGTACACACAATGGGAGAGTGACACTCACTCACACTGGACAGTAAGACTGTACTCACACTGGGACAGTGAGACTCACTCACACGGGACAGTAAGCCCGTACTCACACTGGGACGGTGATACTCACTCACACTGGACAGAAAGACTGTACACACACTGGGACACTGAGACTCACTCACACTGGACAGTAAGACTGTACACACACTGGGACAGTGAGACTCACTCACACGGGACAGTAAGCCCGTACTCACACTGGGACGGTGAGACTCACTCACACTGGACAGTAAGACTGTACACACACTGGGACACTGAGACTCACTCACACTGGACAGTAAGACTGTACACACACTGGGACACTGAGACTCACTCACACTGGACAGTAAGACTGTACACACACTGGGACACTGAGACTTACTCACACTGGACAGTAAGACTGTACACACACTGGGACAGTGAGACTCACTCACACTGGACAGTAAGACTGTACACACACTGGGACAGTGAGACTCACTCACACTTGGATGGTGAGACTCACTCACACCTGACAGTAAGACTGTACACACACTGGGACAGGGAGACTCACTCACACTTGGATGGTGAGACTCACTCACACTGGGAAAGTGAGACTCACTCACACTTGGATGGTGAGACTCACTCACACTACGACAGTGAGACTCAGTCACACTTGGATGGTGAGACTCACTCAAAGAGGGAGAGTGAGACTCACTCACACTGGGGCAGTAAGTCCATACTCACACTGGGACAGTGAGACTCACTCAAACTGGGACAGTAAGACTGCACTCACACTGGGACAGTGAGACTCACTCACACAGGACAGTAAGTCCGTACTCACACTGGGACAGTGAGACACACTCACACTGGACAGTAAGACTGTACACACACTGGGATAGGGAGACTCACTCACACTTGGATGGTGAGACTCACTCACACTGGGATAGTGAGACTCACTCACACAGGACAGTAAGAATGTAATCACACTGGGACAGTGAGACTCACTCACACGGGACACTAAGTCCGTACTCACACTGGGACAGTGAGAATCACTCACACTGGACAGTAAGACTGTACTCACACAGGGACAGTGAGACTCACTGACACTTGGACAGTGAGACTCACTCACACGGGACAGTAAGTCCGTACTCACACGGGGACAGTGAGACTCAGTCACACTGGACAGTAAGACTGTACTCACACTGGGACAGTGAGACTCTCTCACACTGGGACAGTGAGACTCACTCACACGGGACAGCAAGCCCGTACTCACACTGGGACGGTGAGACTCACTCACACTGGACAGTAAGACTGTACACATACTGGGACACTGAGACTCACTCACACTGGACAGTAAGACTGTACACACGCTGGGAGAGTGAGACTCACTCACACTGGACAGTAAGACTGTACTCACACTGGGACAGTGAGACTCACTCACACTGGGACAGTGAGACTCACTCACACGGGACAGTAAGCCCGTACTCACACAGGGACGGTGATACTCACTCACACTGGAGAGAAATACTGTCCACACACTGGGACACTGAGACTCACTCACACTGGACAGTAAGACTGTACACACACTGGGACACTGAGACTCACTCACACAGGACAGTAAGACTGTACTCACACTGGGACAGTGAGACTCACTCACACTGGGACAGTGAGACTCACTCACACGCGACAGTAAGCCCGTACTCACACTGGGACGGTGAGACTCACTCACACTGGACAGTAAGACTGTACACACACTGGGACACTGAGACTCACTCACACTGGACAGTAAGACTATACACACACTGGGACACTGAGACTCACACACTGGACAGTAAGACTGTACACACACTGGGACCCTGAGACTTACTCACACTGGACAGTAAGACTGTACTCACACTGGGACAGTGAGACTCACTCACACTGGACAGTAAGACTGTACACACACTGGGACAGTGAGACTCACTCACACTGGGACAGTGAGACTCACTCACACTTGGATGGTGAGACTCACTCACACTAGACAGGAAGACTGTACACACACTGGGACAGGAGACTCACTCACACTTGGATGGTGAGACTCACTCACACTGGACAGTAAGACTGTACACACACTGGGACAGGGAGACTCACTCACACTGGGATGGTGAGACTCACTCACACTGGAGAGAAAGACTGTGCACACACTGGGACACTGAGACTCACTCACACAGGACAGTAAGACTGTACACACACTGGGACACTGAGACTCACTCACACTGGACAGTAAGACTCTACACACACTGGGACACTGAGACTCACTCACACTGGACAGTAAGACTGTACTCACACTCGGACAGTGAGACTCACACACACTGGGACAGTGAGACTCACTCACACGGGACAGTAAGCCCGTACTCACACTGGGACGGTGAGACTCACTCACACTGGACAGTAAGACTGTACACACACTGGGACACTGAGACTCACTCACACTGGACAGTAAGACTGTACACACACTGGGACACTGAGACTCACTCACACTGGACAGTAAGACTGTACACAGACTGGGACACTGAGACTTACTCACACTGGACAGTAAGACTGTGCACACACTGGGACAGTGAGACTCACTCACACTGGACAGTAAGACTGTACACACACTGGGACAGTGAGACTCACTCACACTTGGAAGGTGAGACTCACTCACACCTGACAGTAAGACTGTACACACACTGGGACAGGGAGACTCACTCACACTTGGATGGTGAGACTCACTCACACTGGGACAGTGAGACTCACTCAAACTTTGATGGTGAGACTCACTCACACTACGACAGTGAGACTCAGTCACACTTGGATGGTGAGACTCACTCAAACTGGGGCAGTAAGTCCATACTCACACTGGGACAGTGAGACTCACTCACACTGGGGCAGTAAGTCCATACTCACACTGGGACAGTGAGACTCACTCAAACTGGGACAGTAAGACTGCACTCACACTGGGACAGTGAGACTCACTCACACAGGACAGTAAGTCCGTACTCACACTGGGACAGTGAGACCCACTCACACTGGACAGTAAGACTGTACACACACTGGGACAGGGAGACTCACTCACACTTGGATGGTGAGACTCACTCACACTGAGATAGTGAGACTCACTCACACAGGACAGTAAGACTGTAATCACACTGGGACAGTGAGACTCACTCACACGGGACACTAAGTCCGTACTCACACTGGGACAGTGAGAATCACTCACACTGGACAGTAAGACTGTACTCACACAGGGACAGTGAGACTCACTGACACTGGGACAGTGAGACTCACTCACACGGGACAGTAAGTCCGTACTCACACGGGGACAGTGAGACTCTCTCGCACTGGGACAGTGAGACTCACTCACACGGGACAGCAAGCCCGTACTCACACTGGGACGGTGAGACTCACTCACACTGGACAGTAAGACTGTACACATACTGGGACACTGAGACTCACTCACACTGGACAGTAAGACTGTACACACACTGGGAGAGTGAGACTCACTCACACTGGACAGTAAGACTGTACTCACACTGGGACAGTGAGACTCACTCACACTGGGACAGTGAGACTCACTCACACGGGACAGTAAGCCCGTACTCACACTGGGAAGGTGAGACTCACTCACACTGGACAGTAAGTCTGTACACACACTGGGACACTGAGACTCACTCACACTGGACAGTAAGACTATACACACACTGGGACACTGAGACTCACACACTGGACAGTAAGACTGTACACACACTGGGACACTGAGACTTACTCACACTGGACAGTAAGACTGTTCTCACACTGGGACAGTGAGACTCACTCACACTGGACAGTAAGACTGTACACACACTGGGACAGTGAGACTCACTAACACTGGGACAGTGAGACTCACTCACACTTGGATGGTGAGACTCACTCACACGGGACAGTAAGCCCGTACTCACACTGGGACGGTGATACTCACTCACACTGGACAGAAAGACTGTACACACACTGGGACACTGAGACTCACTCACACTGGACAGTAAGACTGTACACACACTCGGACAGTGAGACTCACTCACACTGGACAGTAAGACTGTACTCACACTCGGACAGTGAGACTCACTCACACTGGGACAGTGAGACGCACGCACACGGGACAGTAAGCCCGTACTCACACTGGGACGGTGAGACTCACTCACACTGGACAGTAAGACTGTACACACACTGGGACACTGAGACTCACTCACACTGGACAGTAAGACTGTACACACACTGGGACACTGAGACTCACACACTGGACAGTAAGACTGTACACACACTGGGACAGTGAGACTCACTCACACTGGGACAGTGAGACTCACTCACACTGGACAGTAAGACTGTACACACACTGGGACACTGAGACTCACTCACACTGGACAGTAAGACTCTACACACACTGGGACACTGAGACTCACTCACACTGGACAGTAAGACTGTACTCACACTCGGACAGTGAGACTCACACACACTGGGACAGTGAGACTCACTCACACGGGACAGTAAGCCCGTACTCACACTGGGACGGTGAGACTCACTCACACTGGACAGTAAGACTGTACACACACTGGGACACTGAGACTCACTCACACTGGACAGTAAGACTGTACACACACTGGGACACTGAGACTCACTCACACTGGACAGTAAGACTGTACACACACTGGGACACTGAGACTTACTCACACTGGACAGTAAGACTGTGCACACACTGGGACAGTGAGACTCACTCACACTGGACAGTAAGACTGTACACACACTGGGACAGTGAGACTCACTCACACTTGGATGGTGAGACTCACTCACACCTGACAGTAAGACTGTACACACACTGGGACAGGGAGACTCACTCACACTTGGATGGTGAGACTCACTCACACTGGGACAGTGAGACTCACTCAAACTTTGATGGTGAGACTCACTCACACTACGACAGTGAGACTCAGTCACACTTGGATGGTGAGACTCACTCAAACTGGGACAGTGAGACTCACTCACACTGGGGCAGTAAGTCCATACTCACACTGGGACAGTGAGACTCACTCAAACTGGGACAGTAAGACTGCACTCACACTGGGACAGTGAGACTCACTCACACAGGACAGTAAGTCCGTACTCACACTGGGACAGTGAGACCCACTCACACTGGACAGTAAGACTGTACACACACTGGGACAGGGAGACTCACTCACACTTGGATGGTGAGACTCACTCACACTGAGATAGTGAGACTCACTCACACAGGACAGTAAGACTGTAATCACACTGGGACAGTGAGACTCACTCACACGGGACACTAAGTCCGTACTCACACTGGGACAGTGAGAATCACTCACACTGGACAGTAAGACTGTACTCACACAGGGACAGTGAGACTCACTGACACTGGGACAGTGAGACTCACTCACACGGGACAGTAAGTCCGTACTCACACGGGGACAGTGAGACTCAGTCACACTGGACAGTAAGACTGTACTCACACTGGGACAGTGAGACTCTCTCGCACTGGGACAGTGAGACTCACTCACACGGGACAGCAAGCCCGTACTCACACTGGGACGGTGAGACTCACTCACACTGGACAGTAAGACTGTACACATACTGGGACACTGAGACTCACTCACACTGGACAGTAAGACTATACACACACTGGGACACTGAGACTCACACACTGGACAGTAAGACTGTACACACACTGGGACACTGAGACTTACTCACACTGGACAGTAAGACTGTTCTCACACTGGGACAGTGAGACTCACTCACACTGGACAGTAAGACTGTACACACACTGGGACAGTGAGACTCACTAACACTGGGACAGTGAGACTCACTCACACTTGGATGGTGAGACTCACTCACACGGGACAGTAAGCCCGTACTCACACTGGGACGGTGATACTCACTCACACTGGACAGAACGACTGTACACACACTGGGACACTGAGACTCACTCACACTGGACAGTAAGACTGTACACACACTCGGACAGTGAGACTCACTCACACTGGACAGTAAGACTGTACTCACACTCGGACAGTGAGACTCACTCACACTGGGACAGTGAGACGCACGCACACGGGACAGTAAGCCCGTACTCACACTGGGACGGTGAGACTCACTCACACTGGACAGTAAGACTGTACACACACTGGGACACTGAGACTCACTCACACTGGACAGTAAGACTGTACACACACTGGGACACTGAGACTCACACACTGGACAGTAAGACTGTACACACACTGGGACAGTGAGACTCACTCACACTGGGACAGTGAGACTCACTCACACTGGACAGTAGGACTGCTCACACTGGGACACTGAGACTCACTCACACTGGACAGTAAGACTCTACACACACTGGGACACTGAGACTCACTCACACTGGACAGTAAGACTGTACTCACACTCGGACAGTGAGACTCACACACACTGGGACAGTGAGACTCACTCACACGGGACAGTAAGCCTGTACTCACACTGGGACGGTGAGACTCACTCACACTGGACAGTAAGACTGTACACACACTGGGAGACTGAGACTCACTCACACTGGACAGTAAGACTGTACACACACTGGGACACTGAGACTCACTCACACTGGACAGTAAGACTGTACACACACTGGGACACTGAGACTTACTCAGACTGGACAGTAAGACTGTGCACACACTGGAACAGTGAGACTCACTCACACTGGACAGTAAGACTGTACACACACTGGGACAGTGAGACTCACTCACACTTGGATGGTGAGACTCACTCACACTGGGACAGTGAGACTCACTCAAACTTTGATGGTGAGACTCACTCACACTAAGACAGTGAGACTCAGTCACACTTGGATGGTGAGACTCACTCAAACTGGGACAGTGAGACTCACTCACACTGGGGCAGTAAGTCCATACTCACACTGGGACAGTGAGACTCACTCAAACTGGGACAGTAAGACTGCACTCACACTGGGACAGTGAGACTCACTCACACAGGACAGTAAGTCCGTACTCACACTGGGACAGTGAGACCCACTCACACTGGACAGAAAGACTGTACACACACTGGGACACTGAGACTCACTCACACTGGACAGTAAGACTGTACACACACTCGGACAGTGAGACTCACTCACACTGGACAGTAAGACTGTACTCACACTCGGACAGTGAGACTCACTCACACTGGGACAGTGAGACGCACGCACACGGGACAGTAAGCCCGTACTCACACTGGGACGGTGAGACTCACTCACACTGGACAGTAAGACTGTACACACACTGGGACACTGAGACTCACTCACACTGGACAGTAAGACTGTACACACACTGGGACACTGAGACTCACACACTGGACAGTAAGACTGTACACACACTGGGACAGTGAGACTCACTCACACTGGGACAGTGAGACTCACTCACACTGGACAGTAAGACTGTACACACACTGGGACACTGAGACTCACTCACACTGGACAGTAAGACTCTACACACACTGGGACACTGAGACTCACTCACACTGGACAGTAAGACTGTACTCACACTCGGACAGTGAGACTCACACACACTGGGACAGTGAGACTCACTCACACGGGACAGTAAGCCCGTACTCACACTGGGACGGTGAGACTCACTCACACTGGACAGTAAGACTGTACACACACTGGGACACTGAGACTCACTCACACTGGACAGTAAGACTGTACACACACTGGGACACTGAGACTCACTCACACTGGACAGTAAGACTGTACACACACTGGGACACTGAGACTTACTCACACTGGACAGTAAGACTGTGCACACACTGGGACAGTGAGACTCACTCACACTGGACAGTAAGACTGTACACACACTGGGACAGTGAGACTCACTCACACTTGGATAGTGAGACTCACTCACACCTGACAGTAAGACTGTACACACACTGGGACAGGGAGACTCACTCACACTTGGATGGTGAGACTCACTCACACTGGGACAGTGAGACTCACTCAAACTTTGATGGTGAGACTCACTCACACTACGACAGTGAGACTCAGTCACACTTGGATGGTGAGACTCACTCAAACTGGGACAGTGAGACTCACTCACACTGGGGCAGTAAGTCCATACTCACACTGGGACAGTGAGACTCACTCAAACTGGGACAGTAAGACTGCACTCACACTGGGACAGTGAGACTCACTCACACAGGACAGTAAGTCCGTACTCACACTGGGACAGTGAGACCCACTCACACTGGACAGTAAGACTGTACACACACTGGGACAGGGAGACTCACTCACACTTGGATGGTGAGACTCACTCACACTGAGATAGTGAGACTCACTCACACAGGACAGTAAGACTGTAATCACACTGGGACAGTGAGACTCACTCACACGGGACACTAAGTCCGTACTCACACTGGGACAGTGAGAATCACTCACACTGGACAGTAAGACTGTACTCACACAGGGACAGTGAGACTCACTGACACTGGGACAGTGAGACTCACTCACACGGGACAGTAAGTCCGTACTCACACGGGGACAGTGAGACTCAGTCACACTGGACAGTAAGACTGTACTCACACTGGGACAGTGAGACTCTCTCGCACTGGGACAGTGAGACTCACTCACACGGGACAGCAAGCCCGTACTCACACTGGGACGGTGAGACTCACTCACACTGGACAGTCAGACTGTACACATACTGGGACACTGAGACTCACTCACACTGGACAGTAAGACTATACACACACTGGGACACTGAGACTCACACACTGGACAGTAAGACTGTACACACACTGGGACACTGAGACTTACTCACACTGGACAGTAAGACTGTTCTCACACTGGGACAGTGAGACTCACTCACACTGGACAGTAAGACTGTACACACACTGGGACAGTGAGACTCACTAACACTGGGACAGTGAGACTCACTCACACTTGGATGGTGAGACTCACTCACACGGGACAGTAAGCCCGTTCTCACACTGGGACGGTGATACTCACTCACACTGGACAGAAAGACTGTACACACACTGGGACACTGAGACTCACTCACACTGGACAGTAAGACTGTACACACACTCGGACAGTGAGACTCACTCACACTGGACAGTAAGACTGTACTCACACTCGGACAGTGAGACTCACTCACACTGGGACAGTGAGACGCACGCACACGGGACAGTAAGCCCGTACTCACACTGGGACGGTGAGACTCACTCACACTGGACAGTAAGACTGTACACACACTGGGACACTGAGACTCACTCACACTGGACAGTAAGACTGTACACACACTGGGACACTGAGACTCACACACTGGACAGTAAGACTGTACACACACTGGGACAGTGAGACTCACTCACACTGGGACAGTGAGACTCACTCACACTGGACAGTAAGACTGCTCACACTGGGACACTGAGACTCACTCACACTGGACAGTAAGACTCTACACACACTGGGACACTGAGACTCACTCACACTGGACAGTAAGACTGTACTCACACTCGGACAGTGAGACTCACACACACTGGGACAGTGAGACTCACTCACACGGGACAGTAGGCCCGTACTCACACTGGGACGGTGAGACTCACTCACACTGGACAGTAAGACTGTACACACACTGGGACACTGAGACTCACTCACACTGGACAGTAAGACTGTACACACACTGGGACACTGAGACTCACTCACACTGGACAGTAAGACTGTACACACACTGGGACACTGAGACTTACTCACACTGGACAGTAAGACTGTGCACACACTGGAACAGTGAGACTCACTCACACTGGACAGTAAGACTGTACACACACTGGGACAGTGAGACTCACTCACACTTGGATGGTGAGACTCACTCACACCTGACAGTAAGACTGTACACACACTGGGACAGGGAGACTCACTCACACTTGGATGGTGAGACTCACTCACACTGGGACAGTGAGACTCACTCAAACTTTGATGGTGAGACTCACTCACACTACGACAGTGAGACTCAGTCACACTTGGATGGTGAGACTCACTCAAACTGGGACAGTGAGACTCACTCACACTGGGGCAGTAAGTCCATACTCACACTGGGACAGTGAGACTCACTCAAACTGGGACAGTAAGACTGCACTCACACTGGGACAGTGAGACTCACTCACACAGGACAGTAAGTCCGTACTCACACTGGGACAGTGAGACTCACTCACAATGGAGAGAAAGACTGTACACACACTGGGACACTGAGACTCACTCACACTTGGATGGTGAGACTCACTCACACTACGACAGTGAGACTCAGTCACACTTGGATGGTGAGACTCACTCAAACTGGGACAGTGAGACTCACTCACACTGGGGCAGTAAGGCCATACTCACACTGGGACAGTGAGACTCACTCAAACTGGGACAGTAAGACTGCACTCACACTGGGACAGTGAGACTCACTCACAGAGGACAGTATGTCCGTACTCACACTGGGACAGTGAGACCCACTCACACTTGGATGGTGAGACTCACTCACACTGGGATAGTGAGACTCACTCACACAGGACAGTAAGACTGTAATCACACTGGGACAGTGAGACTCACTCACACTGGACAGTAAGACTGCACTCACACAGGGACAGTGAGACTCACTGACACTGGGACAGTGAGACTCACTCACACGGGACAGTAAGTCCGTACTCACACGGGGACAGTGAGACTCAGTCACACTGGACAGTAAGACTGTACACACACTGGGACAGGGAGACTCACTCACACTTGGATGGTGAGACTCACTCACACTGGGATAGTGAGACTCACTCACACAGGACAGTAAGACTGTAATCACACTGGGACAGTGAGACTCACTCACACTGGACAGTAAGACTGCACTCACACAGGGACAGTGAGACTCACTGACACTGGGACAGTGAGACTCACTCACACGGGACAGTAAGTCCGTACTCACACGGGGACAGTGAGACTCAGTCACACTGGACAGTAAGACTGTACTCACAATGGGACAGTGAGACTCTCTCGCACTGGGACAGTGAGACTCACTCACACGGGACAGCAAGCCCGTACTCACACTGGGACGGTGAGACTCACTCACACTGGACAGTAAGACTGTAAACATACTGGGACACTGAGACTCACTCACACTGGACAGTAAGACTGTACACACACTGGGAGAGTGAGACTCACTCACACTGGACAGTAAGACTGTACTCACACTGGGACAGTGAGACTCACTCACACTGGGACAGTGAGACTCACTCACACGGGACAGTAAGCCCGTACTCACACTGGGACGGTGAGACTCACTCACACTGGACAGTAAGACTGTACACACACTGGGACACTGAGACTCACTCACACTGGACAGTAAGACTGTACACACACTGGGACACTGAGACTCACACACTGGACAGTAAGCCCGTACTCACACTGGGACGGTGAGACTCACTCACACTGGACAGTAAGACTGTACACACACTGGGACACTGAGACTCACTCACACTGGACAGTAAGACTGTACACACACTGGGACACTGAGACTCACACACTGGACAGTAAGACTGTACACACACTGGGACAGTGAGACTCACTCACACTGGGACAGTGAGACTCACTCACACTGGACAGTAAGACTGCTCACACTGGGACACTGAGACTCACTCACACTGGACAGTAAGACTCTACACACACTGGGACACTGAGACTCACTCACACTGGACAGTAAGACTGTACTCACACTCGGACAGTGAGACTCACACACACTGGGACAGTGAGACTCACTCACACGGGACAGTAAGCCCGTACTCACACTGGGACGGTGAGACTCACTCACACTGGACAGTAAGACTGTACACACACTGGGACACTGAGACTCACTCACACTGGACAGTAAGACTGTACACACACTGGGACACTGAGACTCACTCACACTGGACAGTAAGACTGTACACACACTGGGACACTGAGACTTACTCACACTGGACAGTAAGACTGTGCACACACTGGAACAGTGAGACTCACTCACACTGGACATTAAGACTGTACACACACTGGGACAGTGAGACTCACTCACACTTGGATGGTGAGACTCACTCACACCTGACAGTAAGACTGTACACACACTGGGACAGGGAGACTCACTCACACTTGGATGGTGAGACTCACTCACACTGGGACAGTGAGACTCACTCAAACTTTGATGGTGAGACTCACTCACACTACGACAGTGAGACTCAGTCACACTTGGATGGTGAGACTCACTCAAACTGGGACAGTGAGACTCACTCACACTGGGGCAGTAAGTCCATACTCACACTGGGACAGTGAGACTCACTCAAACTGGGACAGTAAGACTGCACTCACACTGGGACAGTGAGACTCACTCACACAGGACAGTAAGTCCGTACTCACACTGGGACAGTGAGACTCACTCACAATGGAGAGAAAGACTGTACACACACTGGGACACTGAGACTCACTCACACTTGGATGGTGAGACTCACTCACACTACGACAGTGAGACTCAGTCACACTTGGATGGTGAGACTCACTCAAACTGGGACAGTGAGACTCACTCACACTGGGGCAGTAAGGCCATACTCACACTGGGACAGTGAGACTCACTCAAACTGGGACAGTAAGACTGCACTCACACTGGGACAGTGAGACTCACTCACAGAGGACAGTATGTCCGTACTCACACTGGGACAGTGAGACCCACTCACACTTGGATGGTGAGACTCACTCACACTGGGATAGTGAGACTCACTCACACAGGACAATAAGACTGTAATCACACTGGGACAGTGAGACTCACTCACACTGGACAGTAAGACTGCACTCACACAGGGACAGTGAGACTCACTGACACTGGGACAGTGAGACTCACTCACACGGGACAGTAAGTCCGTACTCACACGGGGACAGTGAGACTCAGTCACACTGGACAGTAAGACTGTACACACACTGGGACAGGGAGACTCACTCACACTTGGATGGTGAGACTCACTCACACTGGGATAGTGAGACTCACTCACACAGGACAGTAAGACTGTAATCACACTGGGACAGTGAGACTCACTCACACTGGACAGTAAGACTGCACTCACACAGGGACAGTGAGACTCACTGACACTGGGACAGTGAGACTCACTCACACGGGACAGTAAGTCCGTACTCACACGGGGACAGTGAGACTCAGTCACACTGGACAGTAAGACTGTACTCACAATGGGACAGTGAGACTCTCTCGCACTGGGACAGTGAGACTCACTCACACGGGACAGCAAGCCCGTACTCACACTGGGACGGTGAGACTCACTCACACTGGACAGTAAGACTGTAAACATACTGGGACACTGAGACTCACTCACACTGGACAGTAAGACTGTACACACACTGGGAGAGTGAGACTCACTCACACTGGACAGTAAGACTGTACTCACACTGGGACAGTGAGACTCACTCACACTGGGACAGTGAGACTCACTCACACTGGAGAGAAAGACTGTACACACACTGGGACACTGAGACTCACTCACACTGGACTGTAAGACTGTACTCACACTGGGACAGTGAGACTCACTCACACTGGGACAGTGAGACTCACTCACACGGGACAGAAAGCCCGTACTCACACTGGGACGGTGAGACTCACTCACACTGGACAGTAAGACTGTACACACACTGGGACACTGAGACTCACTCACACTGGACAGTAAGACTATACACACACTGGGACACTGAGACTCACACACTGGACAGTAAGACTGTACACACACTGGGACACTGAGACTTACTCACACTGGACAGTAAGACTGTACTCACACTGGGACAGTGAGACTCACTCACACTGGACAGTAAGACTGTACACACACTGGGACAGTGAGACTCACTCACACTGGGACAGTGAGACTCACTCACACTTGGATGATGAGACTCACTCACACGGGACAGTAAGCTCGTACTCACACTGGGACGGTGATACTCACTCACACTGGACAGAAAGACTGTACACACACTGGGACACTGAGACTCACTCACACTGGACAGTAAGACTGTACACACACTGGGACAGTGAGACTCACTCACACTGGACAGTAAGACTGTACTCACACTGGGACAGTGAGACTCACTCACACTGGGACAGTGAGACTCACTCACACGGGACAGTAAGCCCGTACTCACACTGGGACGGTGAGACTCACTCACACTGGACAGTAAGACTGTACACACACTGGGACACTGAGACTCACTCACACTGGACAGTAAGACTGTACACACACTGGGACACTGAGACTCACACACTGGACAGTAAGACTGTACACACACTGGGAGAGTGAGACTCACTCACACTGGACAGTAAGACTGTACTCACACTGGGACAGTGAGACTCACTCACACTGGGACAGTGAGACTCACTCACACGGGACAGTAAGCCCGTACTCACACTGGGACGGTGAGACTCACTCACACTGGACAGTAAGACTGTACACACACTGGGACACTGAGACTCACTCACACTGGACAGTAAGACTGTACTCACACTGGACAGTAAGACTGTACACACATTGGGACAGTGAGACTCACTCACACGGGACAGTAAGCCCGTACTCACACTGGGACGGTGATACTCACTCACACTGGAGAGAAAGACTGTACACACACTGGGAGAGTGAGACTCACTCACACCTGACAGTAAGACTGTACACACACTGGGACAGGGAGACTCACTCACACTTGGATGGTGAGACTCACTCACACTGGGACAGTGAGACTCACTCACACTTGGATGATGAGACTCACTCACACTACGACAGTGAGACTCAGTCACACTTGGATGGTGAGACTCACTCAAACTGGGACAGTGAGACTCACTCACACTGGGGCAGTAAGTCCATACTCACACTGGGACAGTGAGACTCACTCAACCTGGGACAGTAAGACTGCACTCACACTGGGACAGTGAGACTCACTCACACAGGACAGTAAGTCCGTACTCACACTGGGACAGGGAGACCCACTCACACTGGACAGTAAGACTGTACACACACTGGGACAGGGAGACTCATTCACACTTGGATGGTGAGACTCACTCACACTGGGATAGTGAGACTCACTCACACAGGACAGTAAGACTGTAATCACACTGGGACAGTGAGACTCACTCACACGGGACACTAAGTCCGTACTCACACTGGGACTGTGAGAATCACTCACACTGGACAGTAAGACTGTACTCACACAGGGACAGTGAGACTCACTGGCAATGGGACAGTGAGACTCACTCACACGGGACAGTAAGTCCGTACTCACACGGGGACAGTGAGACTCAGTCACACTGGACAGTAAGACTGTACTCACACTGGGACAGTGAGACTCTCTCACACTGGGACTGTGAGGCTCACTCACACGGGACAGCAAGACCGTACTCACACTGGGACGGTGAGACTCACTCACACTGGACAGTAAGACTGTACACATTCTGGGACACTGAGACTCACTCACACTGGACAGTAAGACTGTACACACACTGGGAGAGTGAGACTCACTCACACTGGACAGTAAGACTGTACTCACACTGGGACAGTGAGACTCACTCACACTGGGACGGTGAGACTCACTCACACGGGAGAGAAAGAATGTACACACACTGGGACACTGAGACTCACTCACACAGGACAGTAAGTCTGTACACACACTGGGACAGTGAGACTCACTCACACTGGACAGTAAGACTGTACACACACTGGGACAGTGAGACTCACTCACACTGGACAGTAAGACTGTACACACACTGGGACAGTGAGACTCACTCACACTGGACAGTAAGACTGTACTCACACTGGGACAGTGAGACTCACTCACACTGGGACAGTGAGACTCACTCACACGGGACAGTAAGCCCGTACTCACACTGGGACGGTGAGACTCACTCACACTGGACAGTAAGACTGTACACACACGGGGACACTGAGACACACTCACACTGGACAGTAAGACTATACACACACTGGGACACTGAGACTCACACACTGGACAGTAAGACTGTACACACACTGGGACACTGAGACTTACTCACACTGGACAGTAAGACTGTACTCACACTGGGACAGTGAGACTCACTCACACTGGACAGCAAGACTGTACACACACTGGGACAGTGAGACTCACTCACACTGGGACACTGAGACTCACTCACACTTGGACAGTGAGACTCACTCACACGGGACAGTAAGCCCGTACTCACACTGGGACGGTGAGACTCACTCACACTGGACAGTAAGACTGTACACAC